>NW_024544130.1:0-39745 GCF_018167655.1 Microtus oregoni | reverse complement strand
CACCCAGAGCACTGAGCACCCAGCACCCCGGGCACGGAGCACCCAGGACCCCGAGCACTGAGAACTGAGCACCCAGCACCCTGAGTACTGAGCACCGAGCTCCCCGAGCACTGAGCACCCCGAGTACTGAGCACCCAGCACCCCGATCACTGAGCTCCCAGCACCCTGAGCACTGAGCACCCAGCACCCTGAGCACTGAGCACCCAGCACCCTGAGTACTGAGCACCCAGCACGCAGAGTACTGAGCACCCAGCACCCCGAGCACTGAGCACCCAGCACCCTGAGTACTGAGCACCGATCACCCTGAGCACTGAGCACCCAGGACCCCGAGCACTGAGAACCCAGCACCCTGAGTACAGAGCACCCAGCACCCCGAGTACTGAGCACCCAGCACCCTGAGCACTGAGCACCCAGCACGCTGAGTACTGAGCACCCTGAGTACTGAGCACCGATCACCCTGAGCACTGAGCACCCAGCACCCTGAGTACTGAGCACCCAGCACCCTGAGCACTGAGCACCCAGCACCCTGAGCACTGAGCACCCAGCACCCTGAGTACTGAGCACCCAGCACCCTGATTACTGAGTACCCAGCACCCTGAGCACTGAGCACCCAGCACCCTGAGTACTGAGCACCGAGCACCATGAGTACTGAGCACCCAGCACCCTTAGTACTGAGCACCCAGCACCCTGAGCACTGAGCACCCAGCACCCTGAGTACTGAGCACCCAGCACCACCCTCAGCACTGAGCACCCAGCACCCCAAGCACTGAGCACCCAGCACCCTGAGCACTGAGCACCCAGCACCCCGAGTACTGAGCACCCAGCACCCTGAGTACTGAGCACTGAGCACCCCGAGTACTGAGCACCCAGCACCCCGAGCACTGAGCACCCAGCAACCTGAGTACTGAGAACAGAACACCCTGAGTACTGAGCACCCAGCACCCTGAGTACTGAGCCCCCAGCACCCTGAGTACTGAGCACCCAGCACCCCGAGCACTGAGCACCCACCACCCCGAGAATGAGCACCCAGCACCCTGAGTACTGAGAACTGAGCACCCTGAGTAATGAGCACCCAGCACCTTGGGTACTGAGCCCCTAGCACCCTGAGAATGAGCACCCAGCACCATGAGTACTGAGCACCCAGCACCCCGAGCACGGAGCACACAGCACCCTGAGTACTGAGCACCCAGCACCCTGAGTACTGAGCACCCAGCACCCTGAGCACTGAGCACCCGGAGGACTGAGCACCCAGCACCCTGAGCACTGAGCACCGATCACCCTGAGCATTGAGCACCCAGCACCCCGAGCACTGAGCACCCAGCACCCTGAGCACTGAGCACCCAGCACCCCGAGTACTGAGCACCCAGCACCCCGAGCACTGAGCACCCAGCACCCTGAGTACTGAGCACCGATCACCATGAGCACTGAGCACCCAGCACCCTGAGTACTGAGCACCCAGCACCCTGAGTACTGAGCACCGATCACCATGAGCACTGAGCACCCCGAGTACTGAGCACCCAGCACCCTGAGTACTGAGCACTCAGCACACTTAGTACTGAGCACCCAGCACCCTGAGCACTGAGCACCCAGCACCCTGAGTACTGAGCACCCAGCACCACCCTCAGCACTGAGCACCCAGCACCCCGAGCACTGAGCACCCAGCACCCTGAGCACTGAGCACCCAGCACCCCGAGTACTGAGCACCGAGCACCCCGAGCACTGAGCACCCAGCACCCCGAGCACTGAGCACCCAGCACCCTGAGCACTCAGCACCCAGCACCCCGAGCACTGAGCACCCAGCACCCTGAGCACTGAGCACCCAGCAACCTGAGCACGGAGCACCCCGAGGACTGAGCACCCAGCACCCTGAGCACTGAGCACCCAGCACCCTGAGCACTGAGCACCCAGCACCCTGAGCACTGAGCAGCCAGCACCCCGAGCACGGAGCACCCAGCACCCTGAGTACTGAGCACCCAACACCCAGAGTACTGAGCACCCAGCACCCTGAGCACTGAGCACCCAGCACCCCGAGCACGGAGCACCCAGCACCCTGAGTACTGAGCACCCAGCACCCTGAGTACTGAGCACCCAGCACCCTGAGCACTGAGCACCCGGGGGACTGAGCACCCAGCACCCTGAGCACTGAGCACCGATCACCCTGAGCATTGAGCACCCAGCACCCCGAGCACTGAGCACCCAGCACCCTGAGCACTGAGCACCCAGCACCCCGAGTACTGAGCACCCAGCACCCCGAGCACTGAGCACCCAGCACAATGAGTACTGAGCACCGATCACCATGAGCACTGAGCACCCAGCACCCTGAGTACTGAGCACCCAGCACCCTGAGTACTGAGCACCGATCACCATGAGCACTGAGCACCCCGAGTACTGAGCACCCAGCACCCTGAGTACTGAGCACTCAGCACACTTAGTACTGAGCACCCAGCACCCTGAGCACTGAGCACCCAGCACCCTGAGTACTGAGCACCCAGCACCACCCTCAGCACTGAGCACCCAGCACCCCGAGCACTGAGAACCCAGCTCCCTGAGCACTGAGCACCCAGCACCCCGAGTACTGAGCACCCAGCACCCCGAGTACTGAGCACCGAACACCCCGAGCACTGAGCACCCAGCACCCTGAGCACTGAGCACCCAGCACCCCGAGCACTGAGCACCCAGCACCCTGAGTACTGAGAACCGAGCACCCTGAGTACTGAGCACCAAGCACCCTGAGTACTGAGCCCCTAGCACCCTGAGAATGAGCACCCAGCACCATGAGTACTGAGCACCCAGCACCCTGAGTACTGAGCACTAAGCACCCAGAGCACTGAGCACCCAGCACCCCGGGCACGGAGCACCCAGGACCCCGAGCACTGAGAACTGAGCACCCAGCACCCTGAGTACTGAGCACCGAGCTCCCCGAGCACTGAGCACCCCGAGTACTGAGCACCCAGCACCCCGATCACTGAGCTCCCAGCACCCTGAGCACTGAGCACCCAGCACCCTGAGCACTGAGCACCCAGCACCCTGAGTACTGAGCACCCAGCACGCAGAGTACTGAGCACCCAGCACCCCGAGCACTGAGCACCCAGCACCCTGAGTACTGAGCACCGATCACCCTGAGCACTGAGCACCCAGGACCCCGAGCACTGAGAACCCAGCACCCTGAGTACAGAGCACCCAGCACCCCGAGTACTGAGCACCCAGCACCCTGAGCACTGAGCACCCAGCACGCTGAGTACTGAGCACCCTGAGTACTGAGCACCGATCACCCTGAGCACTGAGCACCCAGCACCCTGAGTACTGAGCACCCAGCACCCTGAGCACTGAGCACCCAGCACCCTGAGCACTGAGCACCCAGCACCCTGAGTACTGAGCACCCAGCACCCTGATTACTGAGTACCCAGCACCCTGAGCACTGAGCACCCAGCACCCTGAGTACTGAGCACCGAGCACCATGAGTACTGAGCACCCAGCACCCTTAGTACTGAGCACCCAGCACCCTGAGCACTGAGCACCCAGCACCCTGAGTACTGAGCACCCAGCACCACCCTCAGCACTGAGCACCCAGCACCCCAAGCACTGAGCACCCAGCACCCTGAGCACTGAGCACCCAGCACCCCGAGTACTGAGCACCCAGCACCCTGAGTACTGAGCACTGAGCACCCCGAGTACTGAGCACCCAGCACCCCGAGCACTGAGCACCCAGCAACCTGAGTACTGAGAACAGAACACCCTGAGTACTGAGCACCCAGCACCCTGAGTACTGAGCCCCCAGCACCCTGAGTACTTAGCACCCAGCACCCCGAGCACTGAGCACCCACCACCCCGAGAATGAGCACCCAGCACCCGGAGTACTGAGAACTGAGCACCCTGAGTAATGAGCACCCAGCACCTTGGGTACTGAGCCCCTAGCACCCTGAGAATGAGCACCCAGCACCATGAGTACTGAGCACCCAGCACCCTGAGTACTGAGCACTAAGCACCCAGAGCACTGAGAACCCAGCACCCCGAGCACGGAGCACCCAGCACCCTGAGCACTGAGCACCCAGCACCCTGAGCACTGAGCACCCAGCACCCTGAGTACTGACCACCCAGCACGCTGAGTACTGAGCACCCAGCACCCAGAGCACTGAGCACCCAGCACCCTGTGTACTGAGCACTGAGCACCCTGAGTACTAAGCACCCAGCACCCTGAGTACTGAGCACCCGGGACCCTGAGCACTGAGCACCGAGCACCCCGAGCACTGAGCACCCAGCACCCTGAGCACTCAGCACCCAGCACCCCGAGCACTGAGCACCCAGCACCCTGAGCACTGAGCACCCAGCACCCTGAGCACGGAGCACCCCGAGGACTGAGCACCCAGCACCCTGAGCACTGAGCACCCAGCACCCTGAGTACTGAGCACCCAGCACCCTGAGCACTGAGCACCCAGCACCCTGAGCACTGAGCAGCCAGCACCCCGAGCACGGAGCACCCAGCACCCTGAGTACTGAGCACCCAACACCCAGAGTACTGAGCACCCAGCACCCTGAGCACTGAGCACCCAGGACCCTGAGTACTGAGCACCGATCACCCTGAGCACTGAGCACCCAGGACCCCGTGCACTGAGAACCCAGCACCCTGAGTACAGAGCACAAAGCAGCCCGAGTACTGAGCACCCAGCACCCTGAGCACTGAGCACCCAGCACGCTGAGTACTGAGCACCCTGAGTACTGAGCACCGATCACCCTGAGCACTGAGCACCCAGCACCCTGAGTACTGAGCACCCAGCACCCTGAGCACTGAGCACCCAGCACCCTGAGCACTGAGCACCCAGCACCCTGAGTACTGAGCACCCAGCACCCTGATTACTGAGTACCCAGCACCCTGAGCACTGAGCACCCAGCACCCTGAGTACTGAGCACCGAGCACCATGAGTACTGAGCACCCAGCACCCTTAGTACTGAGCACCCAGCACCCTGAGCACTGAGCACCCAGCACCCTGAGTACTGAGCACCCAGCACCACCCTCAGCACTGAGCACCCAGCACCCCGAGCACTGAGCACCCAGCACCCTGAGCACTGAGCAACCAGCACCCCGAGTACTGAGCACCCAGCACCCCGAGTACTGAGCACCGAGCACCTCGAGCACTGAGCACCCAGCACCCTGAGTACTGAGCACCCAGAACCCTGAGTACTGAGCACTGAGCACCCCGAGTACTGAGCACCCAGCACCCCGAGCACTGAGCACCCAGCAACCTGAGTACTGAGAACAGAACACCCTGAGTACTGAGCACCCAGTACCCTGAGTACTGAGCCACCAGCACCCTGAGTACAGAGCACCCAGCACCCCGAGCACTGAGCACCCACCACCCCGAGAATGAGCACCCAGCACCCTGAGTACTGAGAACTGAGCACCCTGAGTACTGAGCACCCAGCACCTTGGGTACTGAGCCCCTAGCACCCTGAGAATGAGCACCCAGCACCATGAGTACTGAGCACCCAGCACCCTGAGTACTGAGCACTAAGCACCCAGAGCACTGAGAACCCAGCACCCCGAGCACGGAGCACCCAGCACCCTGAGCACTGAGCACCCAGCACCCTGAGCACTGAGCACCCAGCACCCTGAGTACTGAGCGCACAGCACGCTGAGTACTGAGCACCCAGCACCCCGAGCACTGAGCACCCAGCACCCTGTGTACTGAGCACTGAGCACCCTGAGTACTAAGCACCCAGCACCCTGAGTACTGAGCACCCGGGACCCTGAGCACTGAGCACCGAGCACCCCGAGCACTGAGCACCCAGCACCCTGAGCACTCAGCACCCAGCACCCCGAGCACTGAGCACCCAGCACCCTGAGCACTGAGCACCCAGCACCCTGAGCACGGAGCACCCCGAGGACTGAGCACCCAGCACCCTGAGCACTGAGCACACAGCACCTTGAGTACTGAGCACCGAGCACCCCGAGCACTAAGCACCCAGCACCCTGAGTACTGAGCACCCAGCACCCTGAGCACTGAGCACACAGCACCCTGAGCACTGAGCAGCCAGCACCCCGAGCACGGAGCACCCAGCACCCTGAGTACTGAGCACCCAACACCCAGAGTACTGAGCACCCAGCACCCTGAGCACTGAGCACCCAGCACCCCGAGTACTGAGCACCCAGCACCCTGAGTACTGAGCACCCAGCACCCTGAGCACTGAGCACCCGGAGGACTGAGCACCCAGCACACTGAGCACTGAGCACCGATCACCCTGAGCACTGAGCACCCAGAACCCCGAGCACTGAGCACCCAGCACCCTGAGCACTGAGCACCCAGCACCCCGAGTACTGAGCACCCAGCACCCTGAGTACTGAGCACCCAGCACCCTGAGCACTGAGCACCCGGAGGACTGAGCACCCAGCACCCTGAGCACTGAGCACCGATCACCCTGAGCACTGAGCACCCAGCACCCCGAGTACTGAGCACCCAGCACCCTGAGTACTGAGCACCCAGCACCCTGAGCACTGAGCACCCGGAGGACTGAGCACCCAGCACACTTTGTAATGAGCACCGAGCACCACGAGTACTGAGCACCCAGCACCCTGAGTACTGAGCACCCAGCACCCCGAGCACTGAGCACCCAGCACCCTGAGTACTGAGCACCCTGAGTACTGAGCACTGAGCACCGAGCACCCTGAGTACTGAGCACCCTGAGGACTGAGCACCCAGCACCCTGAGCACTGAGCACCCAGCACCCTGAGTACTGTGCACAGATCACCCTGATCACTGAGCACCCAGCACCCTGAGCACTGAGCACCCAGCACCCTGAGTACTGAGCACCCAGCACCACCCTCAGCACTGAGCACCCAGCACCCCGAGCACTGAGAACCCAGCACCCTGAGCACTGAGCACCCAGCACCCCGAGTACTGAGCACCCAGCACCCCGAGTACTGAGCACCGAACACCCCGAGCACTGAGCACCCAGCACCCTGAGCACTGAGCACCCAGCACCCCGAGCACTGAGCACCCAGCACCCTGAGTACTGAGAACCGAGCACCCCGAGTACTGAGCACCCAGCACCCCGAGTACTGAGCACCCAGCACCCTGAGTACTGAGCACTAAGCACCCAGAGCACTGAGCACCCAGCACCCCGGGCACGGAGCACCCAGGACCCCGAGCACTGAGAACTGAGCACCCAGCACCCTGAGTACTGAGCACCGAGCTCCCCGAGCACTGAGCACACCGAGTACTGAGCACCCAGCACCCCGATCACTGAGCTCCCAGCACCCTGAGCACTGAGCACCCAGCACCCTGAGCACTGAGCACCCAGCACCCTGAGTACTGAGCACCCAGCACGCAGAGTACTGAGCACCCAGCACCCCGAGCACTGAGCACCCAGCACCCTGAGTACTGAGCACCGATCACCCTGAGCACTGAGCACCCAGGACCCCGAGCACTGAGAACCCAGCACCCTGAGTACAGAGCACCCAGCACCCCGAGTACTGAGCACCCAGCACCCTGAGCACTGAGCACCCAGCACGCTGAGTACTGAGCACCCTGAGTACTGAGCACCGATCACCCTGAGCACTGAGCACCCAGCACCCTGAGTACTGAGCACCCAGCACCCTGAGCACTGAGCACCCAGCACCCTGAGCACTGAGCACCCAGCACCCTGAGTACTGAGCACCCAGCACCCTGATTACTGAGTACCCAGCACCCTGAGCACTGAGCACCCAGCACCCTGAGTACTGAGCACCGAGCACCATGAGTACTGAGCACCCAGCACCCTTAGTACTGAGCACCCAGCACCCTGAGCACTGAGCACCCAGCACCCTGAGTACTGAGCACCCAGCACCACCCTCAGCACTGAGCACCCAGCACCCCAAGCACTGAGCACCCAGCACCCTGAGCACTGAGCACCCAGCACCCCGAGTACTGAGCACCCAGCACCCTGAGTACTGAGCACTGAGCACCCCGAGTACTGAGCACCCAGCACCCCGAGCACTGAGCACCCAGCAACCTGAGTACTGAGAACAGAACACCCTGAGTACTGAGCACCCAGCACCCTGAGTACTGAGCCCCCAGCACCCTGAGTACTGAGCACCCAGCACCCCGAGCACTGAGCACCCACCACCCCGAGAATGAGCACCCAGCACCCTGAGTACTGAGAACTGAGCACCCTGAGTAATGAGCACCCAGCACCTTGGGTACTGAGCCCCTAGCACCCTGAGAATGAGCACCCAGCTCCATGAGTACTGAGCACCCAGCACCCTGAGTACTGAGCACTAAGCACCCAGAGCACTGAGAACCCAGCACCCCGAGCACGGAGCACCCAGCACCCTGAGCACTGAGCACCCAGCACCCTGAGCACTGAGCACCCAGCACCCTGAGTACTGACCACCCAGCACGCTGAGTACTGAGCACCCAGCACCCCGAGCACTGAGCACCCAGCACCCTGTGTACTGAGCACTGAGCACCCTGAGTACTAAGCACCCAGCACCCTGAGTACTGAGCACCCGGGACCCTGAGCACTGAGCACCGAGCACCCCGAGCACTGAGCACCCAGCACCCTGAGCACTCAGCACCCAGCACCCCGAGCACTGAGCACCCAGCACCCTGAGCACTGAGCACCCAGCACCCTGAGCACGGAGCACCCCGAGGACTGAGCACCCAGCACCCTGAGCACTGAGCACCCAGCACCTTGAGTACTGAGCACCGAGCACCCCGAGCACTAAGCACCCAGCACCCTGAGTACTGAGCACCCAGCACCCTGAGCACTGAGCACCCAGCACCCTGAGCACTGAGCAGCCAGCACCCCGAGCACGGAGCACCCAGCACCCTGAGTACAGAGCACAAAGCAGCCCGAGTACTGAGCACCCAGCACCCTGAGCACTGAGCACCCAGCACGCTGAGTACTGAGCACCCTGAGTACTGAGCACCGATCACCCTGAGCACTGAGCACCCAGCACCCTGAGTACTGAGCACCCAGCACCCTGAGCACTGAGCACCCAGCACCCTGAGCACTGAGCACCCAGCACCCTGAGTACTGAGCACCCAGCACCATGAGTACTGAGCACCCAGCACCCTTAGTACTGAGCACCCAGCACCCTGAGCTCTGAGCACCCAGCACCCTGAGTACTGAGCACCCAGCACCACCCTCAGCACTGAGCACCCAGCACCCCGAGCACTGAGCACCCAGCACCCTGAGCACTGAGCACCCAGCACCCCGAGTACAGAGCACCCAGCACCCCGAGTACTGAGCACCGAGCACCTCGAGCACTGAGCACCCAGCACCCTGAGTACTGAGCACCCAGAACCCTGAGTACTGAGCACTGAGCACCCCGAGTACTGAGCACCCAGCACCCCGAGCACTGAGCACCCAGCAACCTGAGTACTGAGAACAGAACACCCTGAGTACTGAGCACCCAGCACCCTGAGTACTGAGCCACCAGCACCCTGAGTACAGAGCACCCAGCACCCCGAGCACTGAGCACCCACCACCCCGAGAATGAGCACCCAGCACCCTGAGTACTGAGAACTGAGCACCCTGAGTACTGAGCACCCAGCACCTTGGGTACTGAGCCCCTAGCACCCTGAGAATGAGCACCCAGCACCATGAGTACTGAGCACCCAGCACCCTGAGTACTGAGCACTAAGCACCCAGAGCACTGAGAACCCAGCACCCCGAGCACGGAGCACCCAGCACCCTGAGCACTGAGCACCCAGCACCCTGAGCACTGAGCACCCAGCACCCTGAGTACTGAGCGCACAGCACGCTGAGTACTGAGCACCCAGCACCCCGAGCACTGAGCACCCAGCACCCTGTGTACTGAGCACTGAGCACCCTGAGTACTAAGCACCCAGCACCCTGAGTACTGAGCACCCGGGACCCTGAGCACTGAGCACCGAGCACCCCGAGCACTGAGCACCCAGCACCCTGAGCACTCAGCACCCAGCACCCGAGCACTGAGCACCCAGCACCCTGAGCACTGAGCACCCAGCACCCTGAGCACGGAGCACCCCGAGGACTGAGCACCCAGCACCCTGAGCACTGAGCACACAGCACCTTGAGTACTGAGCACCGAGCACCCCGAGCACTAAGCACCCAGCACCCTGAGTACTGAGCACCCAGCACCCTGAGCACTGAGCACACAGCACCCTGAGCACTGAGCAGCCAGCACCCCGAGCACGGAGCACCCAGCACCCTGAGTACTGAGCACCCAACACCCAGAGTACTGAGCACCCAGCACCCTGAGCACTGAGCACCCAGCACCCCGAGCACGGAGCACCCAGCACCCTGAGTACAGAGCACAAAGCAGCCCGAGTACTGAGCACCCAGCACACTGAGCACTGAGCACCGATCACCCTGAGCACTGAGCACCCAGAACCCCGAGCACTGAGCACCCAGAACCCTGAGCACTGAGCACCCAGCACCCCGAGTACTGAGCACCCAGCACCCTGAGTACTGAGCACCCAGCACCCTGAGCACTGAGCACCCGGAGGACTGAGCACCCAGCACCCTGAGCACTGAGCACCGATCACCCTGAGCACTGAGCACCCAGCACCCCGAGTACTGAGCACCCAGCACCCTGAGTACTGAGCACCCAGCACCCTGAGCACTGAGCACCCGGAGGACTGAGCACCCAGCACCCTGTGTACTGAGCACCGAGCACCACGAGTACTGAGCACCCAGCACCCTGAGTACTGAGCACCCAGCACCCCGAGCACTGAGCACCCAGCACCCTGAGTACTGAGCACCCTGAGTACTGAGCACTGAGCACCGAGCACCCTGAGTACTGAGCACCCTGAGGACTGAGCACCCAGCACCCTGAGCACTGAGCACCCAGCACCCTGAGTACTGTGCACAGATCACCCTGATCACTGAGCACCCAGCACCCCGAGCACTGAGCACCCAGCACCCTGAGTACTGAGCACCCAGCACCCTGAGCACTGAGCACCAAGCACCCTGAGTACTGAACACCCAGCACCCTGAGCACTGAGCACTGAGCACCCAGCACCCTGAGCACTGAGCAACCAGCACCCCGAGCACTGAGCAACCAGCACCCTGAGCACCCAGCACCCTGAGCACTGAGCACCCTGAGCACTGAGCACCCTGAGCACTGAGCACTTAGCACCCAGCACCCTGAGTACTGAGCACCGAGCACCACGAGTACTGAGCACCCAGCACCCTGAGTACTGAGCACCCAGCACCCCGAGCACGGAGCACCCAGCACCCAGAGTACAGAGCACACAGCACCCCGTGTACTGAGCACCCAGCACCCCGAGAACTGAGCACCCAGCACACTGAGTACTGAGCACCGATCACCATGAGCACTGAGCACCCAGCACCCTGAGTACTGAGCACCCAGCAGCCTGAGCACTGAGCACCCAGCACCCTGAGCACTGAGCACCCAGCACCCTGAGTACTGAGCACCCAGCACCCTGAGTACTGAGTACCCACCAGCCTGAGCACTGAGCACCCAGCACCCTGAGTACTGAGCACCGAGCACCCTGAGTACTGAGCACCCAGCACCCTTAGTACTGAGCACCCAGCACCCTGAGCACTGAGCACCCAGCACCCTGAGTACTGAGCACCCAGCACCACCCTCAGCACTGAGCACCCAGCACCCCGAGCACTGAGCACCCAGCACCCTGAGCACTGAGCACCCAGCACCCCGAGAACTGAGCACCAAGCACCCCGAGTACTGAGCACCGAGCACCCCGAGCACTGAGCACCCAGCACCCTGAGTACTGAGCACCCAGCACCCTGAGTACTGAGCACCCAGCACCCTGAGAATGAGCACCCAGCACCATGAGTACTGAGCACCCAGCACCCTGAGTACTGAGCACTAAGCACCCAGAGCACTGAGCACCCAGCACCCCGGGCACGGAGCACCCAGGACCCCGAGCACTGAGAACTGAGCACCCAGCACCCTGAGTACTGAGCACCGAGCTCCCCGAGCACTGAGCACCCCGAGTACTGAGCACCCAGCACCCCGATCACTGAGCTCCCAGCACCCTGAGCACTGAGCACCCAGCACCCTGAGCACTGAGCACCCAGCACCCTGAGTATTGAGCACCCAGCACGCAGAGTACTGAGCACCCAGCACCCCGAGCACTGAGCACCCAGCACCCTGAGTACTGAGCACCGATCACCCTGAGCACTGAGCACCCAGGACCCCGAGCACTGAGAACCCAGCACCCTGAGTACAGAGCACCCAGCACCCCGAGTACTGAGCACCCAGCACCCTGAGCACTGAGCACCCAGCACGCTGAGTACTGAGCACCCTGAGTACTGAGCACCGATCACCCTGAGCACTGAGCACCCAGCACCCTGAGTACTGAGCACCCAGCACCCTGAGCACTGAGCACCCAGCACCCTGAGCACTGAGCACCCAGCACCCTGAGTACTGAGCACCCAGCACCCTGATTACTGAGTACCCAGCACCCTGAGCACTGAGCACCCAGCACCCTGAGTACTGAGCACCGAGCACCATGAGTACTGAGCACCCAGCACCCTTAGTACTGAGCACCCAGCACCCTGAGCACTGAGCACCCAGCACCCTGAGTACTGAGCACCCAGCACCACCCTCAGCACTGAGCACCCAGCACCCCAAGCACTGAGCACCCAGCACCCTGAGCACTGAGCACCCAGCACCCCGAGTACTGAGCACCCAGCACCCCGAGTACTGAGCACAGAGCACCTCGAGCACTGAGCACCCAGCACCCTGAGTACTGAGCACCCAGCACCCAGAGAACAGAGCACTGAGCACCCCGAGTACTGAGCACCCAGCACCCCGAGCACTGAGCACCCAGCAACCTGAGTACTGAGAACAGAACACCCTGAGTACTGAGCACCCAGCACCCTGAGTACTGAGCCCTCAGCACCCTGAGTACTGAGCACCCAGCACCCCGAGCACTGAGCACCCACCACCCCGAGAATGAGCACCCAGCACCCTGAGTACTGAGAACTGAGCACCCTGAGTAATGAGCACCCAGCACCCTGAGTACTGAGCCCCCAGCACCCTGAGTACTGAGCACCCAGCACCCTGAGTACTGAGCCCCCAGCACCCTGAGTACTGAGCACCCAGCACCCCGAGCACTGAGCACCCACCACCCCGAGAATGAGCACCCAGCACCCTGAGTACTGAGAACTGAGCACCCCGAGCACGGAGCACCCAGCACCCTGAGCACTGAGCACCCAGCACCCTGAGCACTGAGCACCCAGCACCCTGAGTACTGACCACCCAGCACGCTGAGTACTGAGCACCCAGCACCCCGAGCACTGAGCACCCAGCACCCTGTGTACTGAGCACTGAGCACCCTAAGTACTAAGCACCCAGCACCCTGAGTACTGAGCACCCGGGACCCTGAGCACTGAGCACCGAGCACCCCGAGCACTGAGCACCCAGCACCCTGAGCACTCAGCACCCAGCACCCCGAGCACTGAGCACCCAGCACCCTGAGCACTGAGCACCCAGCACCCTGAGCACGGAGCACCCCGAGGACTGAGCACCCAGCACCCTGAGCACTGAGCACCCAGCACCTTGAGTACTGAGCACCGAGCACCCCGAGCACTAAGCACCCAGCACCCTGAGTACTGAGCACCCAGCACCCTGAGCACTGAGCACCCAGCACCCTGAGCACTGAGCAGCCAGCACCCCGAGCACGGAGCACCCAGCACCCTGAGTACTGAGCACCCAACACCCAGAGTACTGAGCACCCAGCACCCTGAGCACTGAGCACCCAGGACCCTGAGTACTGAGCACCGATCACCCTGAGCACTGAGCACCCAGGACCCCGTGCACTGAGAACCCAGCACCCTGAGTACAGAGCACAAAGCAGCCCGAGTACTGAGCACCCAGCACCCTGAGCACTGAGCACCCAGCACGCTGAGTACTGAGCACCCTGAGTACTGAGCACCGATCACCCTGAGCACTGAGCACCCAGAACCCTGAGTACTGAGCACCCAGCACCCTGAGCACTGAGCACCCAGCACCCTGAGCACTGAGCACCCAGCACCCTGAGTACTGAGCACCCAGCACCCTGATTACTGAGTACCCAGCACCCTGAGCACTGAGCACCCAGCACCCTGAGTACTGAGCACCGAGCACCATGAGTACTGAGCACCCAGCACCCTTAGTACTGAGCACCCAGCACCCTGAGCACTGAGCACCCAGCACCCTGAGTACTGAGCACCCAGCACCACCCTCAGCACTGAGCACCCAGCACCCCGAGCACTGAGCACCCAGCACCCTGAGCACTGAGCACCCAGCACCCCGAGTACTGAGCACCCAGCACCCCGAGTACTGAGCACCGAGCACCTCGAGCACTGAGCACCCAGCACCCTGAGTACTGAGCACCCAGAACCCTGAGTACTGAGCACTGAGCACCCCGAGTACTGAGCACCCAGCACCCCGAGCACTGAGCACCCAGCAACCTGAGTACTGAGAACAGAACACCCTGAGTACTGAGCACCCAGCACCCTGAGTACTGAGCCACCAGCACCCTGAGTACAGAGCACCCAGCACCCCGAGCACTGAGCACCCACCACCCCGAGAATGAGCACCCAGCACCCTGAGTACTGAGAACTGAGCACCCTGAGTACTGAGCACCCAGCACCTTGGGTACTGAGCCCCTAGCACCCTGAGAATGAGCACCCAGCACCATGAGTACTGAGCACCCAGCACCCTGAGTACTGAGCACTAAGCACCCAGAGCACTGAGAACCCAGCACCCCGAGCACGGAGCACCCAGCACCCTGAGCACTGAGCACCCAGCACCCTGAGCACTGAGCACCCAGCACCCTGAGTACTGAGCGCACAGCACGCTGAGTACTGAGCACCCAGCACCCCGAGCACTGAGCACCCAGCACCCTGTGTACTGAGCACTGAGCACCCTGAGTACTAAGCACCCAGCACCCTGAGTACTGAGCACCCGGGACCCTGAGCACTGAGCACCGAGCACCCCGAGCACTGAGCACCCAGCACCCTGAGCACTCAGCACCCAGCACCCCGAGCACTGAGCACCCAGCATCCTGAGCACTGAGCACCCAGCACCCTGAGCACGGAGCACCCCGAGGACTGAGCACCCAGCACCCTGAGCACTGAGCACACAGCACCTTGAGTACTGAGCACCGAGCACCCCGAGCACTAAGCACCCAGCACCCTGAGTACTGAGCACCCAGCACCCTGAGCACTGAGCACACAGCACCCTGAGCACTGAGCAGCCAGCACCCCGAGCACGGAGCACCCAGCACCCTGAGTACTGAGCACCCAACACCCAGAGTACTGAGCACCCAGCACCCTGAGCACTGAGCACCCAGCACCCCGAGTACTGAGCACCCAGCACCCTGAGTACTGAGCACCCAGCACCCTGAGCACTGAGCACCCGGAGGACTGAGCACCCAGCACACTGAGCACTGAGCACCGATCACCCTGAGCACTGAGCACCCAGAACCCCGAGCACTGAGCACCCAGCACCCTGAGCACTGAGCACCCAGCACCCCGAGTACTGAGCACCCAGCACCCTGAGTACTGAGCACCCAGCACCCTGAGCACTGAGCACCCGGAGGACTGAGCACCCAGCACCCTGAGCACTGAGCACCGATCACCCTGAGCACTGAGCACCCAGCACCCCGAGTACTGAGCACCCAGCACCCTGAGTACTGAGCACCCAGCACCCTGAGCACTGAGCACCCGGAGGACTGAGCACCCAGCACCCTGAGTACTGAGCACCGAGCACCACGAGTACTGAGCACCCAGCACCCTGAGTACTGAGCACCCAGCACCCCGAGCACTGAGCACCCAGCACCCTGAGTACTGAGCACCCTGAGTACTGAGCACTGAGCACCGAGCAACCTGAGTACTGAGCACCCTGAGGACTGAGCACCCAGCACCCTGAGCACTGAGCACCCAGCACCCTGAGTACTGTGCACAGATCACCCTGATAACTGAGCACCCAGCACCCCGAGCACTGAGCACCCAGCACCCTGAGTACTGAGCACCCAGCACCCTGAGCACTGAGCACCAAGCACCCTGAGTACTGAACACCCAGCACCCTGAGCACTGAGCACTGAGCACCCAGCACCCTGAGCACTGAGCAACCAGCACCCCGAGCACTGAGCACCCAGCACCCTGAGCACCCAGCACCCTGAGCACTGAGCACCCTGAGCACTGAGCACCCTGAGCACTGAGCACTTAGCACCCAGCACCCTGAGTACTGAGCACCGAGCACCACGAGTACTGAGCACCCAGCACCCTGAGTACTGAGCACCCAGCACCCTGAGCACGGAGCACCCAGCACCCAGAGTACAGAGCACACAGCACCCCGTGTACTGAGCACCCAGCACCCCGAGCACTGAGCACCCAGCACACTGAGTACTGAGCACCGATCACCATGAGCACTGAGCACCCAGCACCCTGAGTACTGAGCACCCAGCAGCCTGAGCACTGAGCACCCAGCACCCTGAGCACTGAGCACCCAGCACCCTGAGTACTGAGCACCCAGCACCCTGAGTACTGAGTACCCTCCAGCCTGAGCACTGAGCACCCAGCACCCTGAGTACTGAGCACCAAGCACCCTGAGTACTGAGCACCCAGCACCCTTAGTACTGAGCACCCAGCACCCTGAGCACTGAGCACCCAGCACCCTGAGTACTGAGCACCCAGCACCACCCTCAGCACTGAGCACCCAGCACCCCGAGCACTGAGCACCCAGCACCCTGAGCACTGAGCACCCAGCACCCCGAGAACTGAGCACCAAGCACCCCTAGTACTGAGCACCGAGCACCCCGAGCACTGAGCACCCAGCACCCTGAGTACTGAGCACCCAGCACCCTGAGTACTGAGCACTGAGCACCCCGAGTACTGAGCACCCAGCACCCTGAGTACTGAGAACCGAGCACCCTGAGTACTGAGCACCCAGCACCCTGAGTACTGAGAACCGAGCACCCTGAGTACTGAGCACCACGCACCCTGAGTACTGAGCCCCTAGCACCCTGAGAATGAGCACCCAGCACCATGAGTACTGAGCACCCAGCACCCTGAGTACTGAGCACTAAGCACCCAGAGCACTGAGCACCCAGCACCCCGAGCGCGGAGCACCCAGAACCCCGAGCACTGAGAACTGAGCACCCAGCACCCTGAGTAATGAGCACCGAGCTCCCCGAGCACTGAGCACCCTGAGTACTAAGCACCCAGCACCCCGATCACTGAGCACCCAGCACCCTGAGCACTGAGACACCAGCACCCTGAGCACTGAGCACACAGCACACTGAGTATTGAGCACCCAGCACGCTGAGTACTGAGCACCCAGCACCCCGAGCACTGAGCACCCAGCACCCTGAGTACTGAGCACTGAGCACCCAGCACCCCGAGCACTGAGCACCCAGCACCCTGTGTACTGAGCACTGAGCACCCTGAGTACTAAGCACCCAGAACCCTGAGTACTGAGCACCCAGGACCCTGAGCACTGAGCACCGAGCACCCCGAGCACTGAGCACCCAGCACCCTGAGCACTCAGCACCCAGCACCCCGAGCACTGAGCACCCAGCACCCTGAGCACTGAGCACCCAGCACCCTGAGCACCCCGAGGACTGAGCACCCAGCACCCTGAGCACTGAGCACCCAGCACCTTGAGTACTGAGCACCGAGCACCCCGAGCACTAAGCACCCAGCACCCTGAGTACTGAGCACCCAGCACCCTGAGCACTGAGCACCCAGCACCCTGAGCACTGAGCACCCAGCACCCCGAGCACGGAGCACCCAGCACCCTGAGTACTGAGCACCCAACACCCAGAGTACTGAGCACCCAGCACCCTGAGCACTGAGTACCCAGCACCCTGAGTACTGAGCACCCAGCACACTGAGTACTGAGCACCCAGCACCCTGAGCACTGAGCACCCAGCGGACTGAGCACCCAGCACCCTGAGCACAGAGCACCGATCACCCTGAGCACTGAGCACCCAGCACCCCGAGCACTGAGCACCCAGCAAACTGAGTACTGAGCACACAGCACCCCGAGTACTGAGCACCCAGCATCCTGAGTACTGAGCACCCAGCACCCCGAGCACTGAGCACTCAGCACCCTGAGTACTGAGCACCCTGAGTACTGAGCACTGAGCACCGAGCACCCTGAGTACTGAGCACCCTGAGGACTGAGCACCCAGCACCCTGAGTACTGAGCACTGATCACCCTGAGCACTGAGCACCCAGCACCCCGAGCACTGAGCACCCAGCACCCTGAGTACTGAGCACCCAGCACCCTGAGCACTGAGCACCGAGCACCCTGAGTACTGAACACCCAGCACCCTGAGCACTGAGCACCCGGAGGACTGAGCACCCAGCACCCTGAGCACTGAGCACCGATCACCCTGAGCACTGAGCACCCAGCACCCCGAGTACTGAGCACCCAGCACCCTGAGTACTGAGCACCCAGCACCCTGAGCACTGAGCACCCGGAGGACTGAGCACCCAGCACCCTGAGTACTGAGCACAGAGCACCCCGCGTACTGAGCACCCAGCACCCTGAGTACTGAGCACCCAGCACCCCGAGCACTGAGCACCCAGCACCCTGAGTACTGAGCACCCTGAGTACTGAGCACTGAGCACCGAGCACCCTGAGTACTGAGCACCCAGCACCCTGAGCACTGAGCACCAAGCACCCTGAGTACTGAACACCCAGCACCCTGAGCACTGAGCACTGAGCACCCAGCACCCTGAGCACTGAGCACTGAGCACCCAGCACCCCGAGCACTGAGCACCCAGCACCCTGAGCACCCAGCACCATGAGCACTGAGCACCCTGAGCACTGAGCACCCTGAGCACTGAGCACTGAGCACCCAGCACCCTGAGTACTGAGCACCCAACACTCTGAGCACTGAGCACCCAGCACGCTGAGTACTGAGCACCGAGCACCCTGAGTCTGAGCACCCAGCACCCTTAGTACTGAGCACCCAGCACGCTGAGTACTGAGCACCGAGCACCCTGAGTCTGAGCACCCAGCAACATGAGTACTGAGCACCCAGCACCCCGAGCACGGAGCACCCTGAGCACTGAGCACCCTGAGCACTGAGCACTTAGCACCCAGCACCCTGAGTACTGAGCACCGAGCACCACGAGTACTGAGCACCCAGCACCCTGAGTACTGAGCACCCAGCACCCCGAGCACGGAGCACCCAGCACCCAGAGTACAGAGCACACAGCACCCCGTGTACTGAGCACCCAGCACCCCGAGCACTGAGCACCCAGCACACTGAGTACTGAGCACCGATCACCATGAGCACTGAGCACCCAGCACCCTGAGTACTGAGCACCCAGCAGCCTGAGCACTGAGCACCCAGCACCCTGAGCACTGAGCACCCAGCACCCTGAGTACTGAGCACCCAGCACCCTGAGTACTGAGTACCCACCAGCCTGAGCACTGAGCACCCAGCACCCTGAGTACTGAGCACCGAGCACCCTGAGTACTGAGCACCCAGCACCCTTAGTACTGAGCACCCAGCACCCTGAGCACTGAGCACCCAGCACCCTGAGTACTGAGCACCCAGCACCACCCTCAGCACTGAGCACCCAGCACCCCGAGCACTGAGCACCCAGCACCCTGAGCACTGAGCACCCAGCACCCCGAGAACTGAGCACCAAGCACCCCGAGTACTGAGCACCGAGCACCCCGAGCACTGAGCACCCAGCACCCTGAGTACTGAGCACCCAGCACCCTGAGTACTGAGCACCCAGCACCCTGAGAATGAGCACCCAGCACCATGAGTACTGAGCACCCAGCACCCTGAGTACTGAGCACTAAGCACCCAGAGCACTGAGCACCCAGCACCCCGGGCACGGAGCACCCAGGACCCCGAGCACTGAGAACTGAGCACCCAGCACCCTGAGTACTGAGCACCGAGCTCCCCGAGCACTGAGCACCCCGAGTACTGAGCACCCAGCACCCCGATCACTGAGCTCCCAGCACCCTGAGCACTGAGCACCCAGCACCCTGAGCACTGAGCACCCAGCACCCTGAGTATTGAGCACCCAGCACGCAGAGTACTGAGCACCCAGCACCCCGAGCACTGAGCACCCAGCACCCTGAGTACTGAGCACCGATCACCCTGAGCACTGAGCACCCAGGACCCCGAGCACTGAGAACCCAGCACCCTGAGTACAGAGCACCCAGCACCCCGAGTACTGAGCACCCAGCACCCTGAGCACTGAGCACCCAGCACGCTGAGTACTGAGCACCCTGAGTACTGAGCACCGATCACCCTGAGCACTGAGCACCCAGCACCCTGAGTACTGAGCACCCAGCACCCTGAGCACTGAGCACCCAGCACCCTGAGCACTGAGCACCCAGCACCCTGAGTACTGAGCACCCAGCACCCTGATTACTGAGTACCCAGCACCCTGAGCACTGAGCACCCAGCACCCTGAGTACTGAGCACCGAGCACCATGAGTACTGAGCACCCAGCACCCTTAGTACTGAGCACCCAGCACCCTGAGCACTGAGCACCCAGCACCCTGAGTACTGAGCACCCAGCACCACCCTCAGCACTGAGCACCCAGCACCCCAAGCACTGAGCACCCAGCACCCTGAGCACTGAGCACCCAGCACCCCGAGTACTGAGCACCCAGCACCCCGAGTACTGAGCACAGAGCACCTCGAGCACTGAGCACCCAGCACCCTGAGTACTGAGCACCCAGCACCCAGAGAACAGAGCACTGAGCACCCCGAGTACTGAGCACCCAGCACACCGAGCACTGAGCACCCAGCAACCTGAGTACTGAGAACAGAACACCCTGAGTACTGAGCACCCAGCACCCTGAGTACTGAGCCCCCAGCACCCTGAGAACTGAGCACCCAGCACCCCGAGCACTGAGCACCCACCACCCCGAGAATGAGCACCCAGCACCCTGAGTACTGAGAACTGAGCACCCTGAGTAATGAGCACCCAGCACCCTGAGTACTGAGCCCCCAGCACCCTGAGTACTGAGCACCCAGCACCCTGAGTACTGAGCCCCCAGCACCCTGAGTACTGAGCACCCAGCACCCTGAGCACTGAGCACCCACCACCCCGAGAATGAGCACCCAGCACCCTGAGTACTGAGAACTGAGCACCCCGAGCACGGAGCACCCAGCACCCTGAGCACTGAGCACCCAGCACCCTGAGCACTGAGCACCCAGCACCCTGAGTACTGACCACCCAGCACGCTGAGTACTGAGCACCCAGCACCCCGAGCACTGAGCACCCAGCACCCTGTGTACTGAGCACTGAGCACCCTGAGTACTAAGCACCCAGCACCCTGAGTACTGAGCACCGGGGACCCTGAGCACTGAGCACCGAGCACCCCGAGCACTGAGCACCCAGCACCCTGAGCACTCAGCACCCAGCACCCCGAGCACTGAGCACCCAGCACCCTGAGCACTGAGCACCCAGCACCCTGAGCACGGAGCACCCCGAGGACTGAGCACCCAGCACCCTGAGCACTGAGCACCCAGCACCTTGAGTACTGAGCACCGAGCACACCGAGCACTAAGCACCCAGCACCCTGAGTACTGAGCACCCAGCACCCTGAGCACTGAGCACCCAGCACCCTGAGCACTGAGCAGCCAGCACCCCGAGCACGGAGCACCCAGCACCCTGAGTACTGAGCACCCAACACCCAGAGTACTGAGCACCCAGCACCCTGAGCACTGAGCACCCAGGACCCTGAGTACTGAGCACCGATCACCCTGAGCACTGAGCACCCAGGACCCCGTGCACTGAGAACCCAGCACCCTGAGTACAGAGCACAAAGCAGAACGAGTACTGAGCACCCAGCACCCTGAGCACTGAGCACCCAGCACGCTGAGTAATGAGCACCCTGAGTACTGAGCACCGATCACCCTGAGCACTGAGCACCCAGAACCCTGAGTACTGAGCACCCAGCACCCTGAGCACTGAGCACCCAGCACCCTGAGCACTGAGCACCCAGCACCCTGAGTACTGAGCACCCAGCACCCTGATTACTGAGTACCCAGCACCCTGAGCACTGAGCACCCAGCACCCTGAGTACTGAGCACCGAGCACCATGAGTACTGAGCACCCAGCACCCTTAGTACTGAGCACCCAGCACCCTGAGCACTGAGCACCCAGCACCCTGAGTACTGAGCACCCAGCACCACCCTCAGCACTGAGCACCCAGCACCCCGAGCACTGAGCACCCAGCACCCTGAGCACTGAGCACCCAGCACCCCGAGTACTGAGCACCCAGCACCCCGAGTACTGAGCACCGAGCACCTCGAGCACTGAGCACCCAGCACCCTGAGTACTGAGCACCCAGAACCCTGAGTACTGAGCACTGAGCACCCCGAGTACTGAGCACCCAGCACCCCGAGCACTGAGCACCCAGCAACCTGAGTACTGAGAACAGAACACCCTGAGTACTGAGCACCCAGCACCCTGAGTACTGAGCCACCAGCACCCTGAGTACAGAGCACCCAGCACCCCGAGCACTGAGCACCCACCACCCCGAGAATGAGCACCCAGCACCCTGAGTACTGAGAACTGAGCACCCTGAGTACTGAGCACCCAGCACCTTGGGTACTGAGCCCCTAGCACCCTGAGAATGAGCACCCAGCACCATGAGTACTGAGCACCCAGCACCCTGAGTACTGAGCACTAAGCACCCAGAGCACTGAGAACCCAGCACCCCGAGCACGGAGCACCCAGCACCCTGAGCACTGAGCACCCAGCACCCTGAGCACTGAGCACCCAGCACCCTGAGTACTGAGCGCACAGCACGCTGAGTACTGAGCACCCAGCACCCCGAGCACTGAGCACCCAGCACCCTGTGTACTGAGCACTGAGCACCCTGAGTACTAAGCACCCAGCACCCTGAGTACTGAGCACCCGGGACCCTGAGCACTGAGCACCGAGCACCCCGAGCACTGAGCACCCAGCACCCTGAGCACTCAGCACCCAGCACCCCGAGCACTGAGCACCCAGCACCCTGAGCACTGAGCACCCAGCACCCTGAGCACGGAGCACCCCGAGGACTGAGCACCCAGCACCCTGAGCACTGAGCACACAGCACCTTGAGTACTGAGCACCGAGCACCCCGAGCACTAAGCACCCAGCACCCTGAGTACTGAGCACCCAGCACCCTGAGCACTGAGCACACAGCACCCTGAGCACTGAGCAGCCAGCACCCCGAGCACGGAGCACCCAGCACCCTGAGTACTGAGCACCCAACACCCAGAGTACTGAGCACCCAGCACCCTGAGCACTGAGCACCCAGCACCCCGAGTACTGAGCACCCAGCACCCTGAGTACTGAGCACCCAGCACCCTGAGCACTGAGCACCCGGAGGACTGAGCACCCAGCACACTGAGCACTGAGCACCGATCACCCTGAGCACTGAGCACCCAGAACCCCGAGCACTGAGCACCCAGCACCCTGAGCACTGAGCACCCAGCACCCCGAGTACTGAGCACCCAGCACCCTGAGTACTGAGCACCCAGCACCCTGAGCACTGAGCACCCGGAGGACTGAGCACCCAGCACCCTGAGCACTGAGCACCGATCACCCTGAGCACTGAGCACCCAGCACCCCGAGTACTGAGCACCCAGCACCCTGAGTACTGAGCACCCAGCACCCTGAGCACTGAGCACCCGGAGGACTGAGCACCCAGCACCCTGAGTACTGAGCACCGAGTACCACGAGTACTGAGCACCCAGCACCCTGAGTACTGAGCACCCAGCACCCCGAGCACTGAGCACCCAGCACCCTGAGTACTGAGCACCCTGAGTACTGAGCACTGAGCACCGAGCACCCTGAGTACTGAGCACCCTGAGGACTGAGCACCCAGCACCCTGAGCACTGAGCACCCAGCACCCTGAGTACTGTTCACAGATCACCCTGATCACTGAGCACCCAGCACCCCGAGCACTGAGCACCCAGCACCCTGAGTACTGAGCACCCAGCACCCTGAGCACTGAGCACCAAGCACCCTGAGTACTGAACACCCAGCACCCTGAGCACTGAGCACTGAGCACCCAGCACCCTGAGCACTGAGCAACCAGCACCCCGAGCACTGAGCACCGAGCACCCTGAGCACCCAGCACCCTGAGCACTGAGCACCCTGAGCACTGAGCACCCTGAGCACTGAGCACTTAGCACCCAGCACCCTGAGTACTGAGCACCGAGCACCACGAGTACTGAGCACCCAGCACCCTGAGTACTGAGCACCCAGCACCCCGAGCACGGAGCACCCAGCACCCAGAGTACAGAGCACACAGCACCCCGTGTACTGAGCACCCAGCACCCCGAGCACTGAGCACCCAGCACACTGAGTACTGAGCACCGATCACCATGAGCACTGAGCACCCAGCACCCTGAGTACTGAGCACCCAGCAGCCTGAGCACTGAGCACCCAGCACCCTGAGCACTGAGCACCCAGCACCCTGAGTACTGAGCACCCAGCACCCTGAGTACTGAGCACCCAGCACCACCCTCAGCACTGAGCACCCAGCACCCCGAGCACTGAGCACCCAGCACCCTGAGCACTGAGCACCCAGCACCCCGAGAACTGAGCACCAAGCACCCCGAGTACTGAGCACCGAGCACCCCGAGCACTGAGCACCCAGCACCCTGAGTACTGAGCACCCAGCACCCTGAGTACTGAGCACTGAGCACCCCGAGTACTGAGCACCCAGCACCCTGAGTACTGAGAACCGAGCACCCTGAGTACTGAGCACCCAGCACCCTGAGTACTGAGAACCGAGCACCCTGAGTACTGAGCACCACGCACCCTGAGTACTGAGCCCCTAGCACCCTGAGAATGAGCACCCAGCACCATGAGTACTGAGCACCCAGCACCCTGAGTACTGAGCACTAAGCACCCAGAGCACTGAGCACCCAGCACCCTGAGCGCGGAGCACCCAGAACCCCGAGCACTGAGAACTGAGCACCCAGCACCCTGAGTAATGAGCACCGAGCTCCCCGAGCACTGAGCACCCTGAGTACTAAGCACCCAGCACCCCGATCACTGAGCACCCAGCACCCTGAGCACTGAGACACCAGCACCCTGAGCACTGAGCACACAGCACACTGAGTATTGAGCACCCAGCACGCTGAGTACTGAGCACCCAGCACCCCGAGCACTGAGCACCCAGCACCCTGAGTACTGAGCACTGAGCACCCAGCACCCCGAGCACTGAGCACCCAGCACCCTGTGTACTGAGCAGTGAGCACCCTGAGTACTAAGCACCCAGAACCCTGAGTACTGAGCACCCAGGACCCTGAGCACTGAGCACCGAGCACCCCGAGCACTGAGCACCCAGCACCCTGAGCACTCAGCACCCAGCACCCCGAGCACTGAGCACCCAGCACCCTGAGCACTGAGCACCCAGCACCCTGAGCACCCCGAGGACTGAGCACCCAGCACCCTGAGCACTGAGCACCCAGCACCTTGAGTACTGAGCACCGAGCACCCCGAGCACTAAGCACCCAGCACCCTGAGTACTGAGCACCCAGCACCCTGAGCACTGAGCACCCAGCACCCTGAGCACTGAGCACCCAGCACCCCGAGCACGGAGCACCCAGCACCCTGAGTACTGAGCACCCAACACCCAGAGTACTGAGCACCCAGCACCCTGAGCACTGAGTACCCAGCACCCTGAGTACTGAGCACCCAGCACACTGAGTACTGAGCACCCAGCACCCTGAGCACTGAGCACCCAGCGGACTGAGCACCCAGCACCCTGAGCACAGAGCACCGATCACCCTGAGCACTGAGCACCCAGCACCCCGAGCACTGAGCACCCAGCAAACTGAGTACTGAGCACACAGCACCCCGAGTACTGAGCACCCAGCATCCTGAGTACTGAGCACCCAGCACCCCGAGCACTGAGCACTCAGCACCCTGAGTACTGAGCACCCTGAGTACTGAGCACTGAGCACCGAGCACCCTGAGTACTGAGCACCCTGAGGACTGAGCACCCAGCACCCTGAGTACTGAGCACTGATCACCCTGAGCACTGAGCACCCAGCACCCCGAGCACTGAGCACCCAGCACCCTGAGTACTGAGCACCCAGCACCCTGAGCACTGAGCACCGAGCACCCTGAGTACTGAACACCCAGCACCCTGAGCACTGAGCACCCGGAGGACTGAGCACCCAGCACCCTGAGCACTGAGCACCGATCACCCTGAGCACTGAGCACCCAGCACCCCGAGTACTGAGCACCCAGCACCCTGAGTACTGAGCACCCAGCACCCTGAGCACTGAGCACCCGGAGGACTGAGCACCCAGCACACTGAGTACTGAGCACAGAGCACCCCGCGTACTGAGCACCCAGCACCCTAAGTACTGAGCACCCAGCACCCCGAGCACTGAGCACCCAGCACCCTGAGTACTGAGCACCCTGAGTACTGAGCACTGAGCACCGAGCACCCTGAGTACTGAGCACCCTGAGGACTGAGCACCCAGCACCCTGAGCACTGAGCACCCAGCACCCTGAGTACTGAGCACAGATCACCCTGATCACTGAGCACCCAGCACCCCGAGCACTGAGCACCCAGCACCCTGAGTACTGAGCACCCAGCACCCTGAGCACTGAGCACCAAGCACCCTGAGTACTGAACACCCAGCACCCTGAGCACTGAGCACTGAGCACCGAGCACCCTGAGCACTGAGCACTGAGCACCCAGCACCCCGAGCACTGAGCACCCAGCACCCTGAGCACCCAGCAGCATGAGCACTGAGCACCCTGAGCACTGAGCACCCTGAGCACTGAGCACTGAGCACCCAGCACCCTGAGTACTGAGCACCCAACACTCTGAGCACTGAGCACCCAGCACGCTGAGTACTGAGCACCGAGCACCCTGAGTTCTGAGCACCCAGCACCCTTAGTACTGAGCACCCAGCACCCTGAGCACTGAGCACCCAGCACCCTGAGTACTGAGCACCCAGCACCACCCTCAGCACTGAGCACCCAGCACCCCGAGCACTGAGCACCCAGCACCCTGAGCACTGAGCACCCAGCACCCCGAGTACTGAGCACCAAGTACCCCGAGTACTGAGCACCGAGCACCCCGAGCACTGAGCACCCAGCACCCTGAGTACTGAGCACCCAGCACCCTGAGTACTGAGCACTGAGCACCCCGAGTACTGAGCACCCAGCACCCCGAGCACTGAGCACCCAGCACCCTGAGTACTGAGAACCGAGCACCCTGAGTACTGAGCACACAGCACCCTGAGTACTGAGAACCTAGCACCCTGAGAATGAGCACCCAGCAACATGAGTACTGAGCACCCAGCACCCTGAGTACTGAGCACTAAGCACCCAGAGCACTGAGCACCCAGCACCCCGAGCACGGAGCACCCAGGACGCCGAGCACTGAGAACTGAGCACCCAGCACCCTGAGTAATGAGCACCGAGCTCCCCGAGCACTGAGCACCCTGAGTACTAAGCACCCAGCACCCCGATCACTGAGCACCCAGCACCCTGAGCACTGAGACACCAGCACCCTGAGCACTGAGCACCCAGCACCCCGAGCACTGAGCACCCAGCACCCTGAGTACTGAGCACCCAGCACCCCGAGCACTGAGCACCCAGCACCCTGAGTACTGTGCACCCAGCACCCTGAGCACTGAGCACCCAGCACCCTGAGTATTGAGCACCCAGCACGCTGAGCACTGAGCACCCAGCACCCCGAGCACTGAGCACCCAGCACCCTGTGTACTTAGCACTGAGCACCCTGAGTACTAAGCACCCAGCACCCTGAGTACTGAGCACCCAGCACCCTGAGCACTGAGCACCCAGCACCCTGAGTACTGAGCACCCAGCACACTGAGTACTGAGCACCCAGCACCCTGAGCACTGAGCACCCAGCGGACTGAGCACCCAGCACCCTGAGCACAGAGCACCGATCACCCTGAGCACTGAGCACCCAGCACCCCGAGCACTGAGCACCCAGCAAACTGAGTACTGAGCACCCAGCACCCCGAGCACGGAGCACCCTGAGCACTGAGCACCCTGAGCACTGAGCACTTAGCACCCAGCACCCTGAGTACTGAGCACCGAGCACCACGAGTACTGAGCACCCAGCACCCTGAGTACTGAGCACCCAGCACCCCGAGCACGGAGCACCCAGCACCCAGAGTACAGAGCACACAGCACCCCGTGTACTGAGCACCCAGCACCCCGAGCACTGAGCACCCAGCACACTGAGTACTGAGCACCGATCACCATGAGCACTGAGCACCCAGCACCCTGAGTACTGAGCACCCAGCAGCCTGAGCACTGAGCACCCAGCACCCTGAGCACTGAGCACCCAGCACCCTGAGTACTGAGCACCCAGCACCCTGAGTACTGAGTACCCACCAGCCTGAGCACTGAGCACCCAGCACCCTGAGTACTGAGCACCGAGCACCCTGAGTACTGAGCACCCAGCACCCTTAGTACTGAGCACCCAGCACCCTGAGCACTGAGCACCCAGCACCCTGAGTACTGAGCACCCAGCACCACCCTCAGCACTGAGCACCCAGCACCCCGAGCACTGAGCACCCAGCACCCTGAGCACTGAGCACCCAGCACCCCGAGAACTGAGCACCAAGCACCCCGAGTACTGAGCACCGAGCACCCCGAGCACTGAGCACCCAGCACCCTGAGTACTGAGCACCCAGCACCCTGAGTACTGAGCACCCAGCACCCTGAGAATGAGCACCCAGCACCATGAGTACTGAGCACCCAGCACCCTGAGTACTGAGCACTAAGCACCCAGAGCACTGAGCACCCAGCACCCCGGGCACGGAGCACCCAGGACCCCGAGCACTGAGAACTGAGCACCCAGCACCCTGAGTACTGAGCACCGAGCTCCCCGAGCACTGAGCACCCCGAGTACTGAGCACCCAGCACCCCGATCACTGAGCTCCCAGCACCCTGAGCACTGAGCACCCAGCACCCTGAGCACTGAGCACCCAGCACCCTGAGTATTGAGCACCCAGCACGCAGAGTACTGAGCACCCAGCACCCCGAGCACTGAGCACCCAGCACCCTGAGTACTGAGCACCGATCACCCTGAGCACTGAGCACCCAGGACCCCGAGCACTGAGAACCCAGCACCCTGAGTACAGAGCACCCAGCACCCCGAGTACTGAGCACCCAGCACCCTGAGCACTGAGCACCCAGCACGCTGAGTACTGAGCACCCTGAGTACTGAGCACCGATCACCCTGAGCACTGAGCACCCAGCACCCTGAGTACTGAGCACCCAGCACCCTGAGCACTGAGCACCCAGCACCCTGAGCACTGAGCACCCAGCACCCTGAGTACTGAGCACCCAGCACCCTGATTACTGAGTACCCAGCACCCTGAGCACTGAGCACCCAGCACCCTGAGTACTGAGCACCGAGCACCATGAGTACTGAGCACCCAGCACCCTTAGTACTGAGCACCCAGCACCCTGAGCACTGAGCACCCAGCACCCTGAGTACTGAGCACCCAGCACCACCCTCAGCACTGAGCACCCAGCACCCCAAGCACTGAGCACCCAGCACCCTGAGCACTGAGCACCCAGCACCCCGAGTACTGAGCACCCAGCACCCCGAGTACTGAGCACAGAGCACCTCGAGCACTGAGCACCCAGCACCCTGAGTACTGAGCACCCAGCACCCAGAGAACAGAGCACTGAGCACCCCGAGTACTGAGCACCCAGCACCCCGAGCACTGAGCACCCAGCAACCTGAGTACTGAGAACAGAACACCCTGAGTACTGAGCACCCAGCACCCTGAGTACTGAGCCCCCAGCACCCTGAGAACTGAGCACCCAGCACCCCGAGCACTGAGCACCCACCACCCCGAGAATGAGCACCCAGCACCCTGAGTACTGAGAACTGAGCACCCTGAGTAATGAGCACCCAGCACCCTGAGTACTGAGCCCCCAGCACCCTGAGTACTGAGCACCCAGCACCCTGAGTACTGAGCCCCCAGCACCCTGAGTACTGAGCACCCAGCACCCCGAGCACTGAGCACCCACCACCCCGAGAATGAGCACCCAGCACCCTGAGTACTGAGAACTGAGCACCCCGAGCACGGAGCACCCAGCACCCTGAGCACTGAGCACCCAGCACCCTGAGCACTGAGCACCCAGCACCCTGAGTACTGACCACCCAGCACGCTGAGTACTGAGCACCCAGCACCCCGAGCACTGAGCACCCAGCACCCTGTGTACTGAGCACTGAGCACCCTGAGTACTAAGCACCCAGCACCCTGAGTACTGAGCACCGGGGACCCTGAGCACTGAGCACCGAGCACCCCGAGCACTGAGCACCCAGCACCCTGAGCACTCAGCACCCAGCACCCCGAGCACTGAGCACCCAGCACCCTGAGCACTGAGCACCCAGCACCCTGAGCACGGAGCACCCCGAGGACTGAGCACCCAGCACCCTGAGCACTGAGCACCCAGCACCTTGAGTACTGAGCACCGAGCACACCGAGCACTAAGCACCCAGCACCCTGAGTACTGAGCACCCAGCACCCTGAGCACTGAGCACCCAGCACCCTGAGCACTGAGCAGCCAGCACCCCGAGCACGGAGCACCCAGCACCCTGAGTACTGAGCACCCAACACCCAGAGTACTGAGCACCCAGCACCCTGAGCACTGAGCACCCAGGACCCTGAGTACTGAGCACCGATCACCCTGAGCACTGAGCACCCAGGACCCCGTGCACTGAGAACCCAGCACCCTGAGTACAGAGCACAAAGCAGAACGAGTACTGAGCACCCAGCACCCTGAGCACTGAGCACCCAGCACGCTGAGTAATGAGCACCCTGAGTACTGAGCACCGATCACCCTGAGCACTGAGCACCCAGAACCCTGAGTACTGAGCACCCAGCACCCTGAGCACTGAGCACCCAGCACCCTGAGCACTGAGCACCCAGCACCCTGAGTACTGAGCACCCAGCACCCTGATTACTGAGTACCCAGCACCCTGAGCACTGAGCACCCAGCACCCTGAGTACTGAGCACCGAGCACCATGAGTACTGAGCACCCAGCACCCTTAGTACTGAGCACCCAGCACCCTGAGCACTGAGCACCCAGCACCCTGAGTACTGAGCACCCAGCACCACCCTCAGCACTGAGCACCCAGCACCCCGAGCACTGAGCACCCAGCACCCTGAGCACTGAGCACCCAGCACCCCGAGTACTGAGCACCCAGCACCCCGAGTACTGAGCACCGAGCACCTCGAGCACTGAGCACCCAGCACCCTGAGTACTGAGCACCCAGAACCCTGAGTACTGAGCACTGAGCACCCCGAGTACTGAGCACCCAGCACCCCGAGCACTGAGCACCCAGCAACCTGAGTACTGAGAACAGAACACCCTGAGTACTGAGCACCCAGCACCCTGAGTACTGAGCCACCAGCACCCTGAGTACAGAGCACCCAGCACCCCGAGCACTGAGCACCCACCACCCCGAGAATGAGCACCCAGCACCCTGAGTACTGAGAACTGAGCACCCTGAGTACTGAGCACCCAGCACCTTGGGTACTGAGCCCCTAGCACCCTGAGAATGAGCACCCAGCACCATGAGTACTGAGCACCCAGCACCCTGAGTACTGAGCACTAAGCACCCAGAGCACTGAGAACCCAGCACCCCGAGCACGGAGCACCCAGCACCCTGAGCACTGAGCACCCAGCACCCTGAGCACTGAGCACCCAGCACCCTGAGTACTGAGCGCACAGCACGCTGAGTACTGAGCACCCAGCACCCCGAGCACTGAGCACCCAGCACCCTGTGTACTGAGCACTGAGCACCCTGAGTACTAAGCACCCAGCACCCTGAGTACTGAGCACCCGGGACCCTGAGCACTGAGCACCGAGCACCCCGAGCACTGAGCACCCAGCACCCTGAGCACTCAGCACCCAGCACCCCGAGCACTGAGCACCCAGCACCCTGAGCACTGAGCACCCAGCACCCTGAGCACGGAGCACCCCGAGGACTGAGCACCCAGCACCCTGAGCACTGAGCACACAGCACCTTGAGTACTGAGCACCGAGCACCCCGAGCACTAAGCACCCAGCACCCTGAGTACTGAGCACCCAGCACCCTGAGCACTGAGCACACAGCACCCTGAGCACTGAGCAGCCAGCACCCCGAGCACGGAGCACCCAGCACCCTGAGTACTGAGCACCCAACACCCAGAGTACTGAGCACCCAGCACCCTGAGCACTGAGCACCCAGCACCCCGAGTACTGAGCACCCAGCACCCTGAGTACTGAGCACCCAGCACCCTGAGCACTGAGCACCCGGAGGACTGAGCACCCAGCACACTGAGCACTGAGCACCGATCACCCTGAGCACTGAGCACCCAGAACCCCGAGCACTGAGCACCCAGCACCCTGAGCACTGAGCACCCAGCACCCCGAGTACTGAGCACCCAGCACCCTGAGTACTGAGCACCCAGCACCCTGAGCACTGAGCACCCGGAGGACTGAGCACCCAGCACCCTGAGCACTGAGCACCGATCACCCTGAGCACTGAGCACCCAGCACCCCGAGTACTGAGCACCCAGCACCCTGAGTACTGAGCACCCAGCACCCTGAGCACTGAGCACCCGGAGGACTGAGCACCCAGCACCCTGAGTACTGAGCACCGAGTACCACGAGTACTGAGCACCCAGCACCCTGAGTACTGAGCACCCAGCACCCCGAGCACTGAGCACCCAGCACCCTGAGTACTGAGCACCCTGAGTACTGAGCACTGAGCACCGAGCACCCTGAGTACTGAGCACCCTGAGGACTGAGCACCCAGCACCCTGAGCACTGAGCACCCAGCACCCTGAGTACTGTTCACAGATCACCCTGATCACTGAGCACCCAGCACCCCGAGCACTGAGCACCCAGCACCCTGAGTACTGAGCACCCAGCACCCTGAGCACTGAGCACCAAGCACCCTGAGTACTGAACACCCAGCACCCTGAGCACTGAGCACTGAGCACCCAGCACCCTGAGCACTGAGCAACCAGCACCCCGAGCACTGAGCACCCAGCACCCTGAGCACCCAGCACCCTGAGCACTGAGCACCCTGAGCACTGAGCACCCTGAGCACTGAGCACTTAGCACCCAGCACCCTGAGTACTGAGCACCGAGCACCACGAGTACTGAGCACCCAGCACCCTGAGTACTGAGCACCCAGCACCCCGAGCACGGAGCACCCAGCACCCAGAGTACAGAGCACACAGCACCCCGTGTACTGAGCACCCAGCACCCCGAGCACTGAGCACCCAGCACACTGAGTACTGAGCACCGATCACCATGAGCACTGAGCACCCAGCACCCTGAGTACTGAGCACCCAGCAGCCTGAGCACTGAGCACCCAGCACCCTGAGCACTGAGCACCCAGCACCCTGAGTACTGAGCACCCAGCACCCTGAGTACTGAGCACCCAGCACCACCCTCAGCACTGAGCACCCAGCACCCCGAGCACTGAGCACCCAGCACCCTGAGCACTGAGCACCCAGCACCCCGAGAACTGAGCACCAAGCACCCCGAGTACTGAGCACCGAGCACCCCGAGCACTGAGCACCCAGCACCCTGAGTACTGAGCACCCAGCACCCTGAGTACTGAGCACTGAGCACCCCGAGTACTGAGCCCCTAGCACCCTGAGAATGAGCACCCAGCACCATGAGTACTGAGCACCCAGCACCCTGAGTACTGAGCACTAAGCACCCAGAGCACTGAGCACCCAGCACCCTGAGCGCGGAGCACCCAGAACCCCGAGCACTGAGAACTGAGCACCCAGCACCCTGAGTAATGAGCACCGAGCTCCCCGAGCACTGAGCACCCTGAGTACTAAGCACCCAGCACCCCGATCACTGAGCACCCAGCACCCTGAGCACTGAGACACCAGCACCCTGAGCACTGAGCACACAACACACTGAGTATTGAGCACCCAGCACGCTGAGTACTGAGCACCCAGCACCCCGAGCACTGAGCACCCAGCACCCTGAGTACTGAGCACTGAGCACCCAGCACCCCGAGCACTGAGCACCCAGCACCCTGTGTACTGAGCACTGAGCACCCTGAGTACTAAGCACCCAGAACCCTGAGTACTGAGCACCCAGGACCCTGAGCACTGAGCACCGAGCACCCCGAGCACTGAGCACCCAGCACCCTGAGCACTCAGCACCCAGCACCCCGAGCACTGAGCACCCAGCACCCTGAGCACTGAGCACCCAGCACCCTGAGCACCCCGAGGACTGAGCACCCAGCACCCTGAGCACTGAGCACCCAGCACCTTGAGTACTGAGCACCGAGCACCCCGAGCACTAAGCACCCAGCACCCTGAGTACTGAGCACCCAGCACCCTGAGAACTGAGCACCCAACACCCTGAGCACTGAGCACCCAGCACCCCGAGCACGGAGCACCCAGCACCCTGAGTACTGAGCACCCAACACCCAGAGTACTGAGCACCCAGCACCCTGAGCACTGAGTACCCAGCACCCTGAGTACTGAGCACCCAGCACACTGAGTACTGAGCACCCAGCACCCTGAGCACTGAGCACCCAGCGGACTGAGCACCCAGCACCCTGAGCACAGAGCACCGATCACCCTGAGCACTGAGCACCCAGCACCCCGAGCACTGAGCACCCAGCAAACTGAGTACTGAGCACACAGCACCCCGAGTACTGAGCACCCAGCATCCTGAGTACTGAGCACCCAGCACCCCGAGCACTGAGCACTCAGCACCCTGAGTACTGAGCACCCTGAGTACTGAGCACTGAGCACCGAGCACCCTGAGTACTGAGCACCCTGAGGACTGAGCACCCAGCACCCTGAGTACTGAGCACTGATCACCCTGAGCACTGAGCACCCAGCACCCCGAGCACTGAGCACCCAGCACCCTGAGTACTGAGCACCCAGCACCCTGAGCACTGAGCACCGAGCACCCTGAGTACTGAACACCCAGCACCCTGAGCACTGAGCACCCGGAGGACTGAGCACCCAGCACCCTGAGCACTGAGCACCGATCACCCTGAGCACTGAGCACCCAGCACCCCGAGTACTGAGCACCCAGCACCCTGAGTACTGAGCACCCAGCACCCTGAGCACTGAGCACCCGGAGGACTGAGCACCCAGCACACTGAGTACTGAGCACAGAGCACCCCGCGTACTGAGCACCCAGCACCCTAAGTACTGAGCACCCAGCACCCCGAGCACTGAGCACCCAGCACCCTGAGTACTGAGCACCCTGAGTACTGAGCACTGAGCACCGAGCACCCTGAGTACTGAGCACCCTGAGGACTGAGCACCCAGCACCCTGAGCACTGAGCACCCAGCACCCTGAGTACTGAGCACAGATCACCCTGATCACTGAGCACCCAGCACCCCGAGCACTGAGCACCCAGCACCCTGAGTACTGAGCACCCAGCACCCTGAGCACTGAGCACCAAGCACCCTGAGTACTGAACACCCAGCACCCTGAGCACTGAGCACTGAGCACCGAGCACCCTGAGCACTGAGCACTGAGCACCCAGCACCCCGAGCACTGAGCACCCAGCACCCTGAGCACCCAGCAGCATGAGCACTGAGCACCCTGAGCACTGAGCACCCTGAGCACTGAGCACTGAGCACCCAGCACCCTGAGTACTGAGCACCCAACACTCTGAGCACTGAGCACCCAGCACGCTGAGTACTGAGCACCGAGCACCCTGAGTTCTGAGCACCCAGCACCCTTAGTACTGAGCACCCAGCACCCTGAGCACTGAGCACCCAGCACCCTGAGTACTGAGCACCCAGCACCACCCTCAGCACTGAGCACCCAGCACCCCGAGCACTGAGCACCCAGCACCCTGAGCACTGAGCACCCAGCACCCCGAGTACTGAGCACCAAGTACCCCGAGTACTGAGCACCGAGCACCCCGAGCACTGAGCACCCAGCACCCTGAGTACTGAGCACCCAGCACCCTGAGTACTGAGCACTGAGCACCCCGAGTACTGAGCACCCAGCACCCCGAGCACTGAGCACCCAGCACCCTGAGTACTGAGAACCTAGCACCCTGAGAATGAGCACCCAGCAACATGAGTACTGAGCACCCAGCACCCTGAGTACTGAGCACTAAGCACCCAGAGCACTGAGCACCCAGCACCCCGAGCACGGAGCACCCAGGACGCCGAGCACTGAGAACTGAGCACCCAGCACCCTGAGTAATGAGCACCGAGCTCCCCGAGCACTGAGCACCCTGAGTACTAAGCACCCAGCACCCCGATCACTGAGCACCCAGCACCCTGAGCACTGAGACACCAGCACCCTGAGCACTGAGCACCCAGCACCCCGAGCACTGAGCACCCAGCACCCTGAGTACTGAGCACCCAGCACACCGAGCACTGAGCACCCAGCACCCTGAGTACTGTGCACCCAGCACCCTGAGCACTGAGCACCCAGCACCCTGAGTATTGAGCACCCAGCACGCTGAGCACTGAGCACCCAGCACCCCGAGCACTGAGCACCCAGCACCCTGTGTACTTAGCACTGAGCACCCTGAGTACTAAGCACCCAGCACCCTGAGTACTGAGCACCCAGCACCCTGAGCACTGAGCACCCAGCACCCTGAGTACTGAGCACCCAGCACACTGAGTACTGAGCACCCAGCACCCTGAGCACTGAGCACCCAGCGGACTGAGCACCCAGCACCCTGAGCACAGAGCACCGATCACCCTGAGCACTGAGCACCCAGCACCCCGAGCACTGAGCACCCAGCAAACTGAGTACTGAGCACACAGCACCCCGAGTACTGAGCACCCAGCATCCTGAGTACTGAGCACCCAGCACCCCGAGCACTGAGCACTCAGCACCCTGAGTACTGAGCACCCTGAGTACTGAGCACTGAGCACCGAGCACCCTGAGTACTGAGCACCCTGAGGACTGAGCACCCAGCACCCTGAGTACTGAGCACTGATCACCCTGAGCACTGAGCACCCAGCACCCCGAGCACTGAGCACCCAGCACCCTGAGTACTGAGCACCCAGCACCCTGAGCACTGAGCACCGAGCACCCTGAGTACTGAACACCCAGCACCCTGAGCACTGAGCACCCGGAGGACTGAGCACCCAGCACCCTGAGCACTGAGCACCGATCACCCTGAGCACTGAGCACCCAGCACCCCGAGTACTGAGCACCCAGCACCCTGAGTACTGAGCACCCAGCACCCTGAGTACTGAGCACAGAGCTCCCCGCGTACTGAGCACCCAGCACCCTGAGTACTGAGCACCCAGCACCCCGAGCACTGAGCACCCAGCACCCTGAGTACTGAGCACCCTGAGTACTGAGCACTGAGCACCGAGCACCCTGAGTACTGAGCACCCTGAGGACTGAGCACCCAGCACCCTGAGCACTGAGCACCCAGCACCCTGAGTACTGAGCACAGATCACCCTGATCACTGAGCACCCAGCACCCCGAGCACTGAGCACCCAGCACCCTGAGTACTGAGCACCCAGCACCCTGAGCACTGAGCACCAAGCACCCTGAGTACTGAACACCCAGCACCCTGAGCACTGAGCACTGAGCACCGAGCACCCTGAGCACTGAGCACTGAGCACCCAGCACCCCGAGCACTGAGCACCCAGCACCCTGAGCACCCAGCAGCATGAGCACTGAGCACCCTGAGCACTGAGCACCCTGAGCACTGAGCACTGAGCGCCCAGCACCCTGAGTACTGAGCACCCAACACTCTGAGCACTGAGCACCCAGCACGCTGAGTACTGAGCACCGAGCACCCTGAGTTCTGAGCACCCAGCACCCTTAGTACTGAGCACCCAGCACCCTGAGCACTGAGCACCCAGCACCCTGAGTACTGAGCACCCAGCACCACCCTCAGCACTGAGCACCCAGCACCCCGAGCACTGAGCACCCAGCACCCTGAGCACTGAGCACCCAGCACCCCGAGTACTGAGCACCAAGTACCCCGAGTACTGAGCACCGAGCACCCCGAGCACTGAGCACCCAGCACCCTGAGTACTGAGCACCCAGCACCCTGAGTACTGAGCACTGAGCACCCCGAGTACTGAGCACCCAGCACCCCGAGCACTGAGCACCCAGCACCCTGAGTACTGAGAACCGAGCACCCTGAGTACTGAGCACACAGCACCCTGAGTACTGAGAACCTAGCACCCTGAGAATGAGCACCCAGCAACATGAGTACTGAGCACCCAGCACCCTGAGTACTGAGCACTAAGCACCCAGAGCACTGAGCACCCAGCACCCCGAGCACGGAGCACCCAGGACGCCGAGCACTGAGAACTGAGCACCCAGCACCCTGAGTAATGAGCACCGAGCTCCCCGAGCACTGAGCACCCTGAGTACTAAGCACCCAGCACCCCGATCACTGAGCACCCAGCACCCTGAGCACTGAGACACCAGCACCCTGAGCACTGAGCACCCAGCACCCCGAGCACTGAGCACCCAGCACCCTGAGTACTGAGCACCCAGCACCCCGAGCACTGAGCACCCAGCACCCTGAGTACTGTGCACCCAGCACCCTGAGCACTGAGCACCCAGCACCCTGAGTATTGAGCACCCAGCACGCTGAGCACTGAGCACCCAGCACCCCGAGCACTGAGCACCCAGCACCCTGTGTACTTAGCACTGAGCACCCTGAGTACTAAGCACCCAGCACCCTGAGTACTGAGCACACAGCACCCTGAGCACTGAGCACCGAGCACCCCGAGCACAGAGCACCCAGCACCCTGAGCACTCAGCACCCAGCACCCTGAGCACTGAGCACCCAGCACCCTGAGCACTGAGCACCCAGCAACCTGAGCACCCCGAGGACTGAGCACCCAGCACCCTGAGCACTGAGCACCCAGCACCTTGAGTACTGAACACCGAGCACCCCGAGCACTAAGCACCCAGCACCCTGAGTACTGAGCACCCAGCACCCTGAGCACTGAGCACCCAGCACCCTGAGCACTGAGCACCCAGCACCCCGAGCACGGAGCACCCAGCACCCTGAGTACTGAGCACCCAACACCCAGAGTACTGAGCACCCAGCACCCTGAGCACTGAGCACCCAGCACCCAGAGCACAGAGCACCGGTCACCCTGAGCACTGAGCACCCAGCACAGCAAGCACTGAGCACCCAGCACACTGAGTACTGAGCACCCAGCACCCCGAGTACTGAGCACCCAGCATCCTGAGTACTGAGCACCCAGCACCCCGAGCACTGAGCACTCAGCACCCTGAGTACTGAGCACCCTGAGTACTGAGCACTGAGCACCGAGCACCCTGAGTACTGAGCACCCTGAGGACTGAGCACCCAGCACCCTGAGCACTGAGCACCTAGCACCCTGAGTACTGAGCACTGATCACCCTGAGCACTGAGCACCCAGCACCCCGAGCACTGAGCACCCAGCACCCTGAGTACTGAGCACTGAGCACCCTGAGTACTGAGCACCCTGAGGACTGAGCACCCAGCACCCTGAGCACTGAGCACCCAGCACCCTGAGTACTGAGCACCCTGAGGACTGAGCACCCAGCACCCTGAGCACTGAGCACCCAGCACCCTGAGTACTGAGCACTGATCACCCTGAGCACTGAGCACCCAGCACCCCGAGCACTGAGCACCCAGCACCCTGAGTACTGAGCACTGAGCACCCTGAGTACTGAGCACCCTGAGGACTGAGCACCCAGCACCCTGAGCACTGAGCACCCAGCACCCTGAGTACTGAGCACCCAGCACCCTGAGTACTGAGCACTGATCACCCTGAGCACTGAGCACCCAGCACCCCGAGCACTG
>NW_024544129.1:0-39831 GCF_018167655.1 Microtus oregoni | reverse complement strand
GCAACGAGCACCCTGAGTACAGAGCACACAGCACCCCGAGCACTGAGCACCCAGCACCCTGAGGACTGAGCACCCAGCACCCTGAGCACTGAGCACCCTGAGTACTGAGCACTGAGCACACTGAGTACTGAGCACTGAGCACCCTGAGTACTGAGCAACCAGCACCCTGAGTACTGAGCACCCAGGACCCTGAGCAATGAGCACCGAGCACCCTGAGCACTGAGCACCCAGCACCCTGAGCACTGAGCACCCAGCACCCTGAGTAGTGAGCACCCAACGTACTGAGCACCGAGCACCCCAAGCACTGAGCACCCAGCACCCTGAGTACTGATCACCTAGCACCCTGAGCACTGAGCACCCAGCACCCTGAGTACTGAGCACCCAGCACCCTGGGTACTGAGCACCCAGCACCCCCGAGCACTGAGCACCCAGCACCCTGAGTACTGAGCTCTCAGCACCCCTGTGCACTGAGCACCGAGCACCCTGAGCACTGAGCACCCAGGACCCTGAGGACTGAGCACCCAGCACCCTGAGCACTGAGCACCCTGAGTACTGAGCACTGAGCACCCCTGAGTACTGAGCACTGAACACCCTGAGTACTGAGCAACCAGCACCCTGAGTACTGAGCACCCAGCACCCTGAGCACTGAGCACCGAGCACCCCTGAGCACTGAGCACCCAGCACCCTGAGCACTGAGCACCCAGCACCCTGAGCACTGATCACCCAGCACACTGAGCACTGAGCACCCAGCACCCTGAGTCCTGAGCACCCAGCACCCTGAGTACTGAGCACTGAGCACCCAGCACCCCTGAGCACTGAGCACCCTGCACCCTGAGTACTGAGCACTGAGCACCCAGCACCCCGAGCACTGAGCACCCAGCACCCTGAGTACTGAGCACCGAGCACCCCGAGCACTGAACACCCAGCACCCTGAGTACTGAGCTCCGAGGACCCCGAGCACTGAGCACCCCAGCACCCCGAGCACTGAGCACCCAGCACCCTGAGTACTGAGCACCGAGCACCCCGAGCACTGAACACCCAGCACCCTGAGCACTGAGCACCCAGCACCCTGAGCACTGAGCACCCAGCACCCTGAGTACTGAGCACTGAGCACCCCAGCACCCCGAGCACTGAGCACCCAGCACCCTGAGTACTGAGCACTGAGCACCCAGCACCCCGAACACTGAGCACCCAGCACCCTGAGCACTGAGCACCCAGCACCCGAGTACTGAGCACCCAGCACCCTGAGTACTGAGCACCCAGCACCCTGAGTACTGAGCACCCAGCATCCCGAGTACTGAGCACCCAGCACCCTGAGTACTGAGCACCCAGCATCCTGAGCACTGAGCACCCAGCACCCCGAGCACTGAGCACCCAGCACCCTGAGTACTGAGCACCCAGCGCCCAGAGCACTGAGCACCCAGCACGATGTGCACTGAGCACCCAGCACCCTGAGTACTGAGCACCCAGCACCCTGAGTACTGAACACCCAGCACCCTGAGCACTGAGCACTGAGCACCCTGAGCACTGAGTACTGAGCACTGAGCACCCTGAGCACTGAGCACCCAGCACCCCGAGTACTGAGCACCCAGCACCCCGAGCACTGAGCACCCAGCACCCCGAGCACTGAGCACTGAGCACCCAGCACCCCCGAGTACTGAGCAGTGAGCACCCTGAGCACTGAACACCCAGCACCCCGAGTACTGAGCACTGAGCACCCTGAGTACTGAGCAACCAGCACCCTGAGCACTGAGTACCCAGCACCCTGAGGACTGAGCACCCCAGCACACTGAGCACTGAGCACCCAGCACCCTGAGCACTGAGCACCCAGCACCCTGATTACTGATCACTGAGCACCCAGCACCCCGAGCACTGAGCACCCAGCACCCTGAGTACTGAGCACTGAGCACCCAGCACCCCGAGCACTGAGCACCAAGCACCCTGAGCACTGAGCACCCAGCACCCGAGTACTGAGCACCCAGCACCCTGAGTACTGAGCACCCAGCACCCTGAGTACTGAGAACCCAGCACCTGAGCACCCAGCACGCCGAGCACTGAGCACCCAGCACCCTGAGTACTGAGCACCCAGCACCCTGAGCACTGAGCAACCAGCACCCTGAGCTCTGAGCATCCAGCACCCTGAGCACTGAGCACCCAGCACCCTGAGTAGTGAGCACCCCAACGTACTGAGCACCGAGCACCCCGAGCACTGTGCACCCAGCACCCTGAGTACTGATCACCGAGTACCCTGAGCACTGAGCACCCAGCACCCTGAGTACTGAGCTCTGAGCACCCCGAGCACTGAGCACCGAGCAACCTGTGCACTGAGTACCCAGCACACTGAGTACTGAGCACTCAGCACCCTGAGCACTGAGCACCGAGCACCCTGAGTACTGAGCACCGAGCACCCTGAGCACTGAGAACCCAGCACCCTGAGTACTGAGCTCCGAGCACCCCGAGCACTGAGCACCCGGCACCCTGAGTACTGAGCACCCTGCACCCTGAGCAATGAGCACCCTGAGTACTGAGCACCCAGCACCTTGAGCACTGAGCACCCATCACCCTGAGCACTGAACACACAGCACCCTGAGTACTGAGAACCTCGAGCACTGAGCATCCAGCACCCTGAGTACTGAGCACCGAGCACCCCCGAGCACTGAGAACCCAGCACCGCGAGCACTGAGCACATAGCACCCCGAGCACTGAGCACCCAGCACCCTGAGTACTGAGCACCCAGCACCCTGAGTACTGAGCACCCAGCACCCTGAGCACTGAGTACCCAACACCCTGAGCACTGAGCAACCAGCACCCTGAGCACTGAGCACACAGCACCCTGAGCACTGAGCACCCTGAGCACTGAGCACACAGCACCCTGAGTACTGAGCACTGAGCACCCAGCACCCCGTCACTGAGCACCCAGCACCCCGAGTACTGAGCACTGAGCACCCTGAGTACTGAGCACCCAGCACCCTGAGCACTGAGCACCCAGCACCCTTAGCACTGAGCACCCAGCACCCTGAGCACTGAGCAGCCAGCACCCTGAGCACTGAGCACCCAGCACCCTGAGTACTGAGCACTGAGCACCCAGCACCCCGATCACTGAGCACCCAGCACCCTGAGTACTGAGCACTGAGCACCCAGCACCCCGAGCACTGAGCACCCAGCACCCTGAGCACTGAGCACCCAGCACCCGAGTACTGAGCACCCAGCACCCCGAGCACTGAGCACCCAGCACCCTGAGTACTGAGCACCCAGCACCCAGAGCACTGAGCACCCAGCACCCCGAGCACTGTGCACCCAGCACCCTGAGTACTGAGCACCCAGCACCCTGAGCACTGAGCACCCAGCACCCTGAGCACTGAGCACGGAGCACCCTGAGCACTGAGCACTGAGCACCCTGATCACTGAGTACTGAGCACCGAGCACCCCGAGAACTGAGCAGCCAGCACCCGGAGTACTGAGCACCCAGCGGCCCATGTACTGAGCACCCTGAGTATTGAGCACCCAGCACCCTGAGTACTGAGCAGCCAGCATCCTGAGTACTGAGCAACGAGCACCCTGAGTACAGAGCACCCAGCACCCCGAGCACTGAGCACCCAGCACCCTGAGGACTGAGCACAAAGCACCCTGAGCACTGAGCACCCTGAGTACTGAGCACTGAGCACCCTGAGTACTGAGCACTGAGCACCCTGAGTACTGAGCAACCAGCACCCTGAGTACTGAGCACCCAGGACCCTGAGCAATGAGCACCGAGCACCCTGAGCACTCAGCACCCAGCACCCTGAGCACTGATCACCCAGCACCCTGAGTAGTGAGCACCCAACGTACTGAGCACCGAGCACCCCAAGCACTGAGCACCCAGCACCCTGAGTACTGATCACCTAGCACCCTGAGCACTGAGCACCCAGCACCCTGAGTACTGAGCACCCAGCACCCTGAGTACTGAGCACCCAGCACCCCGAGCACTGAGCACCCAGCACCCTGAGTACTGAGCACTCAGCACCCTGTGCACTGAGCACCGAGCACCCTGAGCACTGAGCACCCAGCACACTGAGGACTGAGCACCCAGCACCCTGAGCACTGAGCACCCTGAGTACTGAGCACTGAGCACCCTGAGTACTGAGCACTGAACACCCTGAGTACTGAGCAAATAGCACCCTGAGTACTGAGCACCCAGCACCCTGAGCACTGAGCACAGAGCACCCTGAGCACTGAGCACCCAGCACCCTGAGCACTGAGCACCCAGCACCCTGAGTACTGAGCACCCAGCACCCTGAGCACTGAGCACCCAGCACCCTGAGCACTGATCACCCAGCACACTGAGCACTGAGCACCCAGCACCCTGAGTCCTGAGCACCCAGCACCCTGAGTACTGAGCACTCAGCACCCTGAGTACTGAGCACCGAGCACCCCGAGCACTGAGCACCCAGCACCCTGAGCACTGAGCACCCTGAGCACTGAGCACCCAGCACCCCGAGCACTGAGCACCCAGCACCCTGAGTACTGAGCACCCAGCGCCCCGAGCACTGAGCACCCAGCACCCTGAGCACTGAGCACCCAGCACCCTGAGTACTGAGCACCCAGCACCCTGAGTACTGAACACCCAGCACCCTGAGCACTGAGCACTGAGCACCCTGAGCACTGAGTACAGAGCACTGAGCACCCTGAGCACTGAGCACCCAGCACCCCGAGTACTGAGCACCCAGCACCCCGAGCACTGAGCACCGAGCGCCCCGAGCACTGAGCACCCAGCACCCCGAGCACTGAGCACTGAGCACCCAGCACCCCAAGTACTGAGCAGTGAGCACCCTGAGCACTGAACACCCAGCACCCCGAGTACTGAGCACTGAGCACCCTGAGTACTGAGCAACCAGCACCCTGAGCACTGAGTACCCAGCACCCTGAGGACTGAGCACCCAGCACACTGAGCACTGAGCACCCAGCACCCTGAGCACTGAGCACCCAGCACCCTGAGTACTGATCACTGAGCACCCAGCACCCCGAGCACTGAGCACCCAGCACCCTGAGTACTGAGCACTGAGCACCCAGCACCCCGAGCACTGAGCACCCAGCACCCTGAGCACTGAGCACCCAGCACCCGAGTACTGAGCACCCAGCACCCTTAGTACTGAGCACCCAGCACCCTGAGTACTGAGAACCCAGCACCCTGAGCACTGAGCACCCAGCACCCCGAGCACTGAGCACCCAGCACCCTGAGTACTGAGCACCCAGCACCCTGAGCACTGAGCAACCAGCACCCTGAGCTCTGAGCATCCAGCACCCTGAGCACTGAGCACCCAGCACCCTGAGTAGTGAGCACCCAACGTACTGAGCACCGAGCACACCGAGCACTGTGCTCCCAGCACCCTGAGTACTGATCACCGAGTACCCTGAGCACTGAGCACCCAGCACCCTGAGTACTGAGCTCCGAGCACCGCGAGCAATGAGCACCGAGCACCCTGTGCACTGAGTACACAGCACCCTGAGTACTGAGCACTCAGCACCCTGAGCACTGAGCACCGAGCACCCTGAGTACTGAGCACCGAGCACCCTGAGCACTGAGAACCCAGCACCCTGAGTACTGAGCTCCGAGCACCCCGAGCACTGAGCACCCAGCACCCTGAGTACTGAGCACCCTGCACCCTGAGCAATGAGCACCCTGAGTACTGAGCACCCAGCACCTTGAGCACTGAGCACCCAGCACCCTGAGCACTGAACACACAGCACCCTGAGTACTGAGAACCTCGAGCACTGAGCATCCAGCACCCTGAGTACTGAGCACCGAGCACCCCGAGCACTGAGAACACAGCACCGCGAGCACTGAGCACATAGCACCCCGAGCACTGAGCACCCAGCACCCTTAGTACTGAGCACCCAGCACCCTGAGTACTGAGCACCCAGCACCCTGAGCACTGAGTACCCAACACCCTGAGCACTGAGCACCCAGCACCCTGAGCACTGATCACACAGCACCCTGAGCACTGAGCACCCAGCACCCTGAGTACTGAGCACTGAGCACCCAGCACCCCGAGCAGTGAGCAGCCAGCACCCTGAGTACTGAGCACCGAGCACCCCGAGCAATGAGCACCCAGCACCCTGAGTACTGAGCTCCGAGCACTCCGAGCACTGAGCACCCTGAGCACTGAGCACCGAGCACCCTGAGCACTGAGTACCCAGCACCCTGAGCACTGAGCACCCAGCGCCCTGAGCACTGAGCACCCAGCACCCTGAGCACTGAGCACCCATCACCCTGAGTACTGAGCACTGAGCACCCAGCACCCCGAGCACTGAGCACCCAGCACCCCGAGTACTGAGCACTGAGCACCCTGAGTACTGAGCACCCAGCACCCTGAGCACTGAGTACCCAGCACCCTTAGCACTGAGCACCCAGCACCCTGAGCACTGAGCACCCAGCACCCTGAGCACTGAGCACCCAGCACCCTGAGTACTGAGCACTGAGCACCCAGCACCCCGATCACTGAGCACCCAGCACCCTGAGTACTGAGCACTGAGCACCCAGCACCCCGAGCACTGAGCACCCAGCACCCTGAGCACTGAGCACCAAGCACCCGAGTACTGAGCACACAGCACCCTGAGTACTGAGCACCCAGCACCCTGAGCACTGAGCACCCAGCACCCCCGAGTACTGAGCAGTGAGCACCCTGAGCACTGAACACCCAGCACCCCGAGTACTGAGCACTGAGCACCCTGAGTACTGAGCAACCAGCACCCTGAGCACTGAGTACCCAGCACCCTGAGGACTGAGCACCCAGCACACTGAGCACTGAGCACCCAGCACCCTGAGCACTGAGCACCCAGCACCCTGAGTACTGATCACTGAGCACCCAGCACCCCGAGCACTGAGCACCCAGCACCCTGAGTACTGAGCACTGAGCACCCAGCACCCCGAGCACTGAGCACCCAGCACCCTGAGCACTGAGCACCCAGCACCCGAGTACTGAGCACCCAGCACCCTGAGTACTGAGCACCCAGCACCCTGAGTACTGAGAACCCAGCACCCTGAGCACTGAGCACCTAGCACCCCGAGCACTGAGCACCCAGCACCCTGAGTACTGAGCACCCAGCACCCTGAGCACTGAGCAACCAGCACCCTGAGTTCTGAGCATCCAGCACCCTGAGCACTGAGCACCCAGCACCCTGAGTAGTGAGCACCCAACGTACTGAGCACCGAGCACCCCGAGCACTGTGCACCCAGCACCCTGAGTACTGATCACCGAGTACCCTGAGCACTGAGCACCCAGCACCCTGAGTACTGAGCTCTGAGCACGCCGAGCACTGAGCACCGAGCAACCTGTGCACTGAGTACCCAGCACCCTGAGTACTGAGCACTCAGCACCCTGAGCACTGAGCACCGAGCACCCTGAGTACTGAGCACCGAGCAACCTGAGCACTGAGAACATAGCACCCTGAGTACTGAGCTCCGAGCACCCCGAGCACTGAGCACCCGGCACCCTGAGTACTGAGCACCCTGCACCCTGAGCAATGAGCACCCTGAGTACTGAGCACCCAGCACCTTGAGCACTGAGCACCCAGCACCCTGAGCACTGAACACACAGCACCCTGAGTACTGAGCACCTCGAGCACTGAGCATCCAGCACCCTGAGTACTGATCACCGAGCACCCCGAGCACTGAGAACCCAGCACCGCGAACACTGAGCACATAGCACCCCGAGCACTGAGCACCCAGCACCCTGAGTACTGAGCACCCAGCACCCTGAGTACTGAGCACCCAGCACCCTGAGCACTGAGTACCCAACACCCTGAGCACTGAGCACCCAGCACCCTGAGCACTGAGCACACAGCACCCTGAGCACTGAGCACCCTGAGCACTGAGCACACAGCACCCTGAGTACTGAGCACTGAGCACCCAGCACCCCGTCACTGAGCACCCAGCACCCCGAGTACTGAGCACTGAGCACCCTGAGTACTGAGCACCCAGCACCCTGAGCACTGAGTACCCAGCACCCTTAGCACTGAGCACCCAGCACCCTGAGCACTGAGCACCCAGCACCCTGAGCACTGAGCACACAGCACCCTGAGTACTGAGCACTGAGCACCCAGCACCCCGATCACTGAGCACCCAGCACCCTGAGTACTGAGCACTGAGCACCCAGCACCCCGAGCACTGAGCACCCAGCACCCTGAGCACTGAGCACCCAGCACCCGAGTACTGAGCACCCAGCACCCCGAGCACTGAGCACCCAGCACCCTGAGTACTGAGCACCCAGCACCCAGAGCACTGAGCACCCAGCACCCCGAGCACTGTGCACCCAGCACCCTGAGTACTGAGCACCCAGCACCCTGAGCACTGAGCACCCAGCACCCTGAGCACTGAGCACGGAGCACCCTGAGCACTGAGCACTGAGCACCCTGATCACTGAGTACTGAGCACCGAGCACCCCGAGAACTGAGCACCCAGCACCCGGAGTACTGAGCACCCAGCGGCCCAAGTACTGAGCACCCTGAGTATTGAGCACCCAGCACCCTGAGTACTGAGCAGCCAGCATCCTGAGTACTGAGCAACGAGCACCCTGAGTACAGAGCACCCAGCACCCCGAGCACTGAGCACCCAGCACCCTGAGGACTGAGCACCCAGCACCCTGAGCACTGAGCACCCTGAGTACTGAGCACTGAGCACCCTGAGTACTGAGCACTGAGCACCCTGAGTACTGAGCAACCAGCACCCTGAGTACTGAGCACCCAGGACCCTGAGCAATGAGCACCGAGCACCCTGAGCACTCAGCACCCAGCACCCTGAGCACTGAGCACCCAGCACCCTGAGTAGTGAGCACCCAACGTACTGAGCACCGAGCACCCCAAGCACTGAGCACCCAGCACCCTGAGTACTGAGCACGCAGCACCCTGAGTACTGAGCACCCAGCACCCCGAGCACTGAGCACCCAGCACCCTGAGTACTGAGCACTCAGCACCCTGTGCACTGAGCACCGAGCACCCTGAGCACTGAGCACCCAGCACACTGAGGACTGAGCACCCAGCACCCTGAGCACTGAGCACCCTGAGTACTGAGCACTGAGCACCCTGAGTACTGAGCACTGAACACCCTGAGTACTGAGCAACCAGCACCCTGAGTACTGAGCACCCAGCACCCTGAGCACTGAGCACCGAGCACCCTGAGCACTGAGCACCCAGCACCCTGAGCACTGAGCACCCAGCACTCTGACTACTGAGCACCCAGCACCCCGAGCACTGAGCACCCAGCACCCCGAGCACTGAGCACCCAGCACCCTGAGCACTGAGCACCCAGCACCCTGAGCACTGATCACCCAGCACACTGAGCACTGAGCACCCAGCACCCTGAGTCCTGAGCACCCAGCACCCTGAGTACTGAGCACTCAGCACCCTGAGTACTGAGCACCGAGCACCCCGAGCACTGAGCACCCAGCACCCTGAGCACTGAGCACCCTGAGCAATGAGCACCCAGCACCCCGAGCACTGAGCACCCAGCACCCTGAGTACTGAGCACTGAGCACCCAGCACCCCGATCACTGAACACCCAGCACCCTGAGTACTGAGCACTGAGCACCCAGCACCCCGAGCACTGAGCACCCAGCACCCCGAGCACTGTGCACCCAGCACCCTGAGTACTGAGCACCCAGCACCCTGAGCACTGAGCACCCAGCACCCTGAGCACTGAGCACGGAGCACCCTGAGCACTGAGCACTGAGCACCCTGATCACTGAGTACTGAGCACCGAGCACCCCGAGAACTGAGCACCCAGCACCCGGAGTACTGAGCACCCAGCGGCCCAAGTACTGAGCACCCTGAGTATTGAGCACCCAGCACCCTGAGTACTGAGCAGCCAGCATCCTGAGTACTGAGCAACTAGCACCCTGAGTACAGAGCACCCAGCACCCCGAGCACTGAGCACCCAGCACCCTGAGGACTGAGCACCCAGCACCCTGAGCACTGAGCACCCTGAGTACTGAGCACTGAGCACCCTGAGTACTGAGCACTGAGCACCCTGAGTACTGAGCAACCAGCACCCTGAGTACTGAGCACCCAGGACCCTGAGCAATGAGCACCGAGCACCCTGAGCACTCAGCACCCAGCACCCTGAGCACTGAGCACCCAGCACCCTGAGTAGTGAGCACCCAACGTACTGAGCACCGAGCACCCCAAGCACTGAGCACCCAGCACCCTGAGTACTGAGCACGCAGCACCCTGAGTACTGAGCACCCAGCACCCCGAGCACTGAGCACCCAGCACCCTGAGTACTGAGCACTCAGCACCCTGTGCACTGAGCACCGAGCACCCTGAGCACTGAGCACCCAGCACACTGAGGACTGAGCACCCAGCACCCTGAGCACTGAGCACCCTGAGTACTGAGCACTGAGCACCCTGAGTACTGAGCACTGAACACCCTGAGTACTGAGCAACCAGCACCCTGAGTACTGAGCACCCAGCACCCTGTGCACTGAGCACCGAGCACCCTGAGCACTGAGCACCCAGCACCCTGAGCACTGAGCACCCAGCACTCTGACTACTGAGCACCCAGCACCCCGAGCACTGAGCACCCAGCACCCCGAGCACTGAGCACCCAGCACCCTGAGCACTGAGCACCCAGCACCCTGAGCACTGATCACCCAGCACACTGAGCACTGAGCACCCAGCACCCTGAGTCCTGAGCACCCAGCACCCTGAGTACTGAGCACTCAGCACCCTGAGTACTGAGCACCGAGCACCCCGAGCACTGAGCACCCAGCACCCTGAGCACTGAGCACCCTGAGCAATGAGCACCCAGCACCCCGAGCACTGAGCACCCAGCACCCTGAGTACTGAGCACCCAGCGCCCCGAGCACTGAGCACCCAGCACCCTGAGCACTGAGCACCCAGCACCCTGAGTACTGAGCACCCAGCACCCTGAGTACTGAACACCCAGCACCCTGAGCACTGAGTACCCAACACCCTGAGCACTGAGCACCCAGCACCCTGAGCACTGAGCACCCAGCACCCTGAGCACTGATCACCCAGCACACTGAGCACTGAGCACCCAGCACCCTGAGTCCTGAGCACCCAGCACCCTGAGTACTGAGCACTCAGCACCCTGAGTACTGAGCACCGAGCACCCCGAGCACTGAGCACCCAGCACCCTGAGCACTGAGCACCCTGAGCAATGAGCACCCAGCACCCCGAGCACTGAGCACCCAGCACCCTGAGTACTGAGCACCCAGCGCCCCGAGCACTGAGCACCCAGCACCCTGAGCACTGAGCACCCAGCACCCTGAGTACTGAGCACCCAGCACCCTGAGTACTGAGCACCCAGCACCCTGAGCACTGAGTACCCAACACCCTGAGCACTGAGCACCCAGCACCCTGAGCACTGAGCACACAGCACCCTGAGCACTGAGCACCCTGAGCACTGAGCACACAGCACCCTGAGTACTGAGCACTGAGCACCCAGCACCCCGTCACTGAGCACCCAGCACCCCGAGTACTGAGCACTGAGCACCCTGAGTACTGAGCACCCAGCACCCTGAGCACTGAGTACCCAGCACCCTTAGCACTGAGCACCCAGCACCCTGAGCACTGAGCACCCAGCACCCTGAGCACTGAGCACCCAGCACCCTGAGTACTGAGCACTGAGCACCCAGCACCCCGATCACTGAGCACCCAGCACCCTGAGTACTGAGCACTGAGCACCCAGCACCCCGAGCACTGAGCACCCAGCACCCTGAGCACTGAGCACCCAGCACCCGAGTACTGAGCACCCAGCACCCCGAGCACTGAGCACCCAGCACCCTGAGTACTGAGCACCCAGCACCCAGAGCACTGAGCACCCAGCACCCCGAGCACTGTGCACCCAGCACCCTGAGTACTGAGCACCCAGCACCCTGAGCACTGAGCACCCAGCACCCTGAGCACTGAGCACGGAGCACCCTGAGCACTGAGCACTGAGCACCCTGATCACTGAGTACTGAGCACCGAGCACCCCGAGAACTGAGCAGCCAGCACCCGGAGTACTGAGCACCCAGCGGCCCAAGTACTGAGCACCCTGAGTATTGAGCACCCAGCACCCTGAGTACTGAGCAGCCAGCATCCTGAGTACTGAGCAACGAGCACCCTGAGTACAGAGCACCCATCACCCCGAGCACTGAGCACCCAGCACCCTGAGCACTGAGCACCCTGAGTACTGAGCACTGAGCACCCTGAGTACTGAGCACTGAGCACCCTGAGTACTGAGCAACCAGCACCCTGACTACTGAGCACCCAGGACCCTGAGCAATGAGCACCGAGCACCCTGAGCACTCAGCACCCAGCACCCTGAGCACTGAGCACCCAGCACCCTGAGTAGTGAGCACCCAACGTACTGAGCACCGAGCACCCCAAGCACTGAGCACCCAGCACCCTGAGTACTGATCACCTAGCACCCTGAGCACTGAGCACCCAGCACCCTGAGTACTGAGCACCCAGCACCCTGAGTACTGAGCACCCAGCACCCCGAGCACTGAGCACCCAGCACCTTGAGTACTGAGCACTCAGCACCCTGTGCACTGAGCACCGAGCACCCTGAGCACTGAGCACCCAGCACACTGAGGACTGAGCACCCAGCACCCTGAGCACTGAGCACCCTGAGTACTGAGCACTGAGCACCCTGAGTACTGAGCACTGAACACCCTGAGTACTGAGCAAATAGCACCCTGAGTACTGAGCACCCAGCACCCTGAGCACTGAGAACAGAGCACCCTGAGCACTGAGCACCCAGCACCCTGAGCACTGAGCACCCAGCACTCTGAGTTGTGAGCACCCAACGTACTGAGCACCGATCACCCCGAGCACTGAGCACCCAGCACCCTGACTACTGAGCACCCAGCACCCCGAGCACTGAGCACCCAGCACCCTGAGCACTGAGCACCCAGCACCCTGAGCACTGATCACCCAGCACACTGAGCACTGAGCACCCAGCACCCTGAGTCCTGAGCACCCAGCACCCTGAGTACTGAGCACTCAGCACCCTGAGTACTGAGCACCGAGCACCCCGAGCACTGAGCACCCAGCACCCTGAGCACTGAGCACCCTGAGCACTGAGCACCCAGCACCCCGAGCACTGAGCACCCAGCACCCTGAGTACTGAGCACCCAGCGCCCTGAGCACTGAGCACCCAGCACCCTGAGCACTGAGCACCCAGCACCCTGAGTACTGAGCACCCAGCACCCTGAGTACTGAACACCCAGCACCCTGAGCACTGAGCACTGAGCACCCTGAGCACTGAGTACTGAGCACTGAGCACCCTGAGCACTGAGCACCCAGCACCCCGAGTACTGAGCACCCAGCACCCCGAGCACTGAGCACCGAGCGCCCCGAGCACTGAGCACCCAGCACCCTGAGTACTGAGCACCCAGCACCCCGAGCACTGAGCACCCAGCACCCTGAGTACTGAGCACTGAGCACCCAGCACCCCGAGCTCTGAGCACCCAGCACCCTGAGCACTGAGCACCCAGCACCCGAGTACTGAGCACCCAGCACCCTGAGTACTGATCACCTAGCACCCTGAGCACTGAGCACCCAGCACCCTGAGTACTGAGCACCCAGCACCCTGAGTACTGAGCACCCAGCACCCCGAGCACTGAGCACCCAGCACCCTGAGTACTGAGAACTGAGCACCCAGCACCCCGAGCACTGAGCACCCAGCACCCTGAGCACTGAGCACCCAGCACCCGAGTACTGAGCACCCAGCACCCTGAGTACTGAGCACCCAGCACCCTGAGCACTGAGCACCCAGCACCCTGAGTACTGAGCACCCAGCACCCTGAGTACTGAGCACCCAGCACCCTGAGCACTGAGTACCCAACACCCTGAGCACTGAGCACCCAGCACCCTGAGCACTGAGCACACAGCACCCTGAGCACTGAGCACCCTGAGCACTGAGCACACAGCACCCTGAGTACTGAGCACTGAGCACCCAGCACCCCGTCACTGAGCACCCAGCACCCCGAGTACTGAGCACTGAGCACCCTGAGTACTGAGCACCCAGCACCCTGAGCACTGAGTACCCAGCACCCTTAGCACTGAGCACCCAGCACCCTGAGCACTGAGCACCCAGCACCCTGAGCACTGAGCACCCAGCACCCTGAGTACTGAGCACTGAGCACCCAGCACCCCGATCACTGAGCACCCAGCACCCTGAGTACTGAGCACTGAGCACCCAGCACCCCGAGCACTGAGCACCCAGCACCCTGAGCACTGAGCACCCAGCACCCGAGTACTGAGCACCCAGCACCCCGAGCACTGAGCACCCAGCACCCTGAGTACTGAGCACCCAGCACCCAGAGCACTGAGCACCCAGCACCCCGAGCACTGTGCACCCAGCACCCTGAGTACTGAGCACCCAGCACCCTGAGCACTGAGCACCCAGCACCCTGAGCACTGAGCACGGAGCACCCTGAGCACTGAGCACTGAGCACCCTGATCACTGAGTACTGAGCACCGAGCACCCCGAGAACTGAGCAGCCAGCACCCGGAGTACTGAGCACCCAGCGGCCCAAGTACTGAGCACCCTGAGTATTGAGCACCCAGCACCCTGAGTACTGAGCAGCCAGCATCCTGAGTACTGAGCAACGAGCACCCTGAGTACAGAGCACCCAGCACCCCGAGCACTGAGCACCCAGCACCCTGAGGACTGAGCACCCAGCACCCTGAGCACTGAGCACCCTGAGTACTGAGCACTGAGCACCCTGAGTACTGAGCACTGAGCACCCTGAGTACTGAGCAACCAGCACCCTGACTACTGAGCACCCAGGACCCTGAGCAATGAGCACCGAGCACCCTGAGCACTCAGCACCCAGCACCCTGAGCACTGAGCACCCAGCACCCTGAGTAGTGAGCACCCAACGTACTGAGCACCGAGCACCCCAAGCACTGAGCACCCAGCACCCTGAGTACTGATCACCTAGCACCCTGAGCACTGAGCACCCAGCACCCTGAGTACTGAGCACCCAGCACCCTGAGTACTGAGCACCCAGCACCCCGAGCACTGAGCACCCAGCACCCTGAGTACTGAGCACTCAGCACCCTGTGCACTGAGCACCGAGCACCCTGAGCACTGAGCACCCAGCACACTGAGGACTGAGCACCCAGCACCCTGAGCACTGAGCACCCTGAGTACTGAGCACTGAGCACCCTGAGTACTGAGCACTGAACACCCTGAGTACTGAGCAAATAGCACCCTGAGTACTGAGCACCCAGCACCCTGAGCACTGAGCACAGAGCACCCTGAGCACTGAGCACCCAGCACCCTGAGCACTGAGCACCCAGCACTCTGAGTTGTGAGCACCCAACGTACTGAGCACCGATCACCCCGAGCACTGAGCACCCAGCACCCTGACTACTGAGCACCCAGCACCCCGAGCACTGAGCACCCAGCACCCTGAGCACTGAGCACCCAGCACCCTGAGCACTGAGCACCCAGCACACTGAGCACTGAGCACCCAGCACCCTGAGTCCTGAGCACCCAGCACCCTGAGTACTGAGCACTCAGCACCCTGAGTACTGAGCACCGAGCACCCCGAGCACTGAGCACCCAGCACCCTGAGCACTGAGCACCCTGAGCACTGAGCACCCAGCACCCCGAGCACTGAGCACCCAGCACCCTGAGTACTGAGCACCCAGCGCCCTGAGCACTGAGCACCCAGCACCCTGAGCACTGAGCACCCAGCACCCTGAGTACTGAGCACCCAGCACCCTGAGTACTGAACACCCAGCACCCTGAGCACTGAGCACTGAGCACCCTGAGCACTGAGTACTGAGCACTGAGCACCCTGAGCACTGAGCACCCAGCACCCCGAGTACTGAGCACCCAGCACCCCGAGCACTGAGCACCGAGCGCCCCGAGCACTGAGCACCCAGCACCCCGAGCACTGAGCACTGAGCACCCAGCACCCCAAGTACTGAGCAGTGAGCACCCTGAGCACTGAACACCCAGCACCCCGAGTACTGAGCACTGAGCACCCTGAGTACTGAGCAACCAGCACCCTGAGCACTGAGTACCCAGCACCCTGAGGACTGAGCACCCAGCACACTGAGCACTGAGCACCCAGCACCCTGAGCACTGAGCACCCAGCACCCTGAGTACTGATCACTGAGCACCCAGCACCCCGAGCACTGAGCACCCAGCACCCTGAGTACTGAGCACTGAGCACCCAGCACCCCGAGCACTGAGCACCCAGCACCCTGAGCACTGAGCACCCAGCACCCGAGTACTGAGCACCCAGCACCCTTAGTACTGAGCACCCAGCACCCTGAGTACTGAGAACCCAGCACCCTGAGCACTGAGCACCCAGCACCCCGAGCACTGAGCACACAGCACCCTGAGTACTGAGCACCCAGCACCCTGAGCACTGAGCAACCAGCACCCTGAGCTCTGAGCATCCAGCACCCTGAGCACTGAGCACCCAGCACCCTGAGTAGTGAGCACCCAACGTACTGAGCACCGAGCACACCGAGCATTGTGCTCCCAGCACCCTGAGTACTGATCACCGAGTACCCTGAGCACTGAGCACCCAGCACCCTGAGTACTGAGCTCCGAGCACCGCGAGCAATGAGCACCGAGCACCCTGTGCACTGAGTACACAGCACCCTGAGTACTGAGCACTCAGCACCCTGAGCACTGAGCACCGAGCACCCTGAGTACTGAGCACCGAGCACCCTGAGCACTGAGAACCCAGCACCCTGAGTACTGAGCTCCGAGCACCCCGAGCACTGAGCACCCAGCACCCTGAGTACTGAGCACCCTGCACCCTGAGCAATGAGCACCCTGAGTACTGAGCACCCAGCACCTTGAGCACTGAACACACAGCACCCTGAGTACTGAGAACCTCGAGCACTGAGCATCCAGCACCCTGAGTACTGAGCACCGAGCACCCCGAGCACTGAGAACACAGCACCGCGAGCACTGAGCACATAGCACCCCGAGCACTGAGCACCCAGCACCCTTAGTACTGAGCACCCAGCACCCTGAGTACTGAGCACCCAGCACCCTGAGCACTGAGTACCCAACACCCTGAGCACTGAGCACCCAGCACCCTGAGCACTGATCACACAGCACCCTGAGCACTGAGCACCCAGCACCCTGAGTACTGAGCACTGAGCACCCAGCACCCCGAGCAGTGAGCAGCCAGCACCCTGAGTACTGAGCACCGAGCACCCCGAGCAATGAGCACCCAGCACCCTGAGTACTGAGCTCCGAGCACTCCGAGCACTGAGCACCCTGAGCACTGAGCACCGAGCACCCTGAGCACTGAGTACCCAGCACCCTGAGCACTGAGCACCCAGCGCCCTGAGCACTGAGCACCCAGCACCCTGAGCACTGAGCACCCATCACCCTGAGTACTGAGCACTGAGCACCCAGCACCCCGAGCACTGAGCACCCAGCACCCCGAGTACTGAGCACTGAGCACCCTGAGTACTGAGCACCCAGCACCCTGAGCACTGAGTACCCAGCACCCTTAGCACTGAGCACCCAGCACCCTGAGCACTGAGCACCCAGCACCCTGAGCACTGAGCACCCAGCACCCTGAGTACTGAGCACTGAGCACCCAGCACCCCGATCACTGAGCACCCAGCACCCTGAGTACTGAGCACTGAGCACCCAGCACCCCTAGCACTGAGCACCCAGCACCCTGAGCACTGAGCACCCAGCACCCGAGTACTGAGCACACAGCACCCTGAGTACTGAGCACCCAGCACCCTGAGCACTGAGCACCCAGCACCCCGAGTACTGAGCAGTGAGCACCCTGAGCACTGAACACCCAGCACCCCGAGTACTGAGCACTGAGCACCCTGAGTACTGAGCAACCAGCACCCTGAGCACTGAGTACCCAGCACCCTGAGGACTGAGCACCCAGCACACTGAGCACTGAGCACCCAGCACCCTGAGCACTGAGCACCCAGCACCCTGAGTACTGATCACTGAGCACCCAGCACCCCGAGCACTGAGCACCCAGCACCCTGAGTACTGAGCACTGAGCACCCAGCACCCCGAGCACTGAGCACCCAGCACCCTGAGCACTGAGCACCCAGCACCCGAGTACTGAGCACCCAGCACCCTGAGTACTGAGCACCCAGCACCCTGAGTACTGAGAACCCAGCACCCTGAGCACTGAGCACCCAGCACCCCGAGCACTGAGCACCCAGCACCCTGAGTACTGAGCACCCAGCACCCTGAGCACTGAGCAACCAGCACCCTGAGTTCTGAGCATCCAGCACCCTGAGCACTGAGCACCCAGCACCCTGAGTAGTGAGCACCCAACGTACTGAGCACCGAGCACCCCGAGCACTGTGCACCCAGCACCCTGAGTACTGATCACCGAGTACCCTGAGCACTGAGCACACAGCACCCTGAGTACTGAGCTCTGAGCACCCCGAGCACTGAGCACCGAGCAACCTGTGCACTGAGTACCCAGCACCCTGAGTACTGAGCACTCAGCACCCTGAGCACTGAGCACCGAGCACCCTGAGTACTGAGCACCGAGCACCCTGAGCACTGAGAACCCAGCACCCTGAGTACTGAGCTCCGAGCACCCCGAGCACTGAGCACCCGGCACCCTGAGTACTGAGCACCCTGCACCCTGAGCAATGAGCACCCTGAGTACTGAGCACCCAGCACCTTGAGCACTGAGCACCCAGCACCCTGAGCACTGAACACACAGCACCCTGAGTACTGAGCACCTCGAGCACTGAGCATCCAGCACCCTGAGTACTGAGCACCGAGCACCCCGAGCACTGAGAACCCAGCACCGCGAACACTGAGCACATAGCACCCCGAGCACTGAGCACCCAGCACCCTGAGTACTGAGCACCCAGCACCCTGAGTACTGAGCACCCAGCACCCTGAGCACTGAGTACCCAACACCCTGAGCACTGAGCACCCAGCACCCTGAGCACTGAGCACACAGCACCCTGAGCACTGAGCACCCTGAGCACTGAGCACACAGCACCATGAGTACTGAGCACTGAGCACCCAGCACCCCGTCACTGAGCACCCAGCACCCCGAGTACTGAGCACTGAGCACCCTGAGTACTGAGCACCCAGCACCCTGAGCACTGAGTACCCAGCACCCTTAGCACTGAGCACCCAGCACCCTGAGCACTGAGCACCCAGCACCCTGAGCACTGAGCACCCAGCACCCTGAGTACTGAGCACTGAGCACCCAGCACCCCGATCACTGAGCACCCAGCACCCTGAGTACTGAGCACTGAGCACCCAGCACCCTGAGCACTGAGCACCCAGCACCCGAGTACTGAGCACCCAGCACCCCGAGCACTGAGCACCCAGCACCCTGAGTACTGAGCACCCAGCACCCAGATTACTGAGCACCCAGCACCCCGAGCACTGTGCACCCAGCACCCTGAGTACTGAGCACCCAGCACCCTGAGCACTGAGCACCCAGCACCCTGATCACTGAGCACGGAGCACCCTGAGCACTGAGCACTGAGCACCCTGATCACTGAGTACTGAGCACCGAGCACCCCGAGAACTGAGCACCCAGCACCCGGAGTACTGAGCACCCAGCGGCCCAAGTACTGAGCACCCTGAGTATTGAGCACCCAGCACCCTGAGTACTGAGCAGCCAGCATCCTGAGTACTGAGCAACGAGCACCCTGAGTACAGAGCACCCAGCACCCCGAGCACTGAGCACCCAGCACCCTGAGGACTGAGCACCCAGCACCCTGAGCACTGAGCACCCTGAGTACTGAGCACTGAGCACCCTGAGTACTGAGCACTGAGCACCCTGAGTACTGAGCAACCAGCACCCTGTGCACTGAGCACCGAGCACCCTGAGTACTGATCACCTAGCACCCTGAGCACTGAGCACCCAGCACCCTGAGTACTGAGCACCCAGCACCCTGAGTACTGAGCACCCAGCACCCCGAGCACTGAGCACCCAGCACCCTGAGTACTGAGCACTCAGCACCCTGTGCACTGAGCACCGAGCACCCTGAGCACTGAGCACCCAGCACACTGAGGACTGAGCACCCAGCACCCTGAGCACTGAGCACCCTGAGTACTGAGCACTGAGCACCCTGAGTACTGAGCACTGAACACCCTGAGTACTGAGCAACCAGCACCCTGAGTACTGAGCACCCAGCACCCTGAGCACTGAGCACCGAGCACCCTGAGCACTGAGCACCCAGCACCCTGAGCACTGAGCACCCAGCACTCTGACTACTGAGCACCCAGCACCCCGAGCACTGAGCACCCAGCACCCCGAGCACTGAGCACCCAGCACCCTGAGCACTGAGCACCCAGCACCCTGAGCACTGATCACCCAGCACACTGAGCACTGAGCACCCAGCACCCTGAGTCCTGAGCACCCAGCACCCTGAGTACTGAGCACTCAGCACCCTGAGTACTGAGCACCGAGCACTGAGCACCCAGCACCCTGAGCACTGAGCACCCTGAGCAATGAGCACCCAGCACCCCGAGCACTGAGCACCCAGCACCCTGAGTACTGAGCACCCAGCGCCCCGAGCACTGAGCACCCAGCACCCTGAGCACTGAGCACCCAGCACCCTGAGTACTGAGCACCCAGCACCCTGAGTACTGAACACCCAGCACCCTGAGCACTGAGCACTGAGCACCCTGAGCACTGAGTACTGAGCACTGAGCACCCTGAGCACTGAGCACCCAGCACCCCGAGTACTGAGCACCCAGCACCCCGAGCACTGAGCACCGAGCGCCCCGAGCACTGAGCACCCAGCACCCCGAGCACTGAGCACTGAGCACCCAGCACCCCAAGTACTGAGCAGTGAGCACCCTGAGCACTGAACACCCAGCACCCCGAGTACTGAGCACTGAGCACCCTGAGTACTGAGCAACCAGCACCCTGAGCACTGAGTACCCAGCACCCTGAGGACTGAGCACCCTCACACTGAGCACTGAGCACCCAGCACCCTGAGCACTGAGCACCCAGCACCCTGAGTACTGATCACTGAGCACCCAGCACCCCGAGCACTGAGCACCCAGCACCCTGAGTACTGAGCACCCAGCACCCTGAGCACTGAGCAACCAGCACCCTGAGCTCTGAGCATCCAGCACCCTGAGCACTGAGCACCCAGCACCCTGAGTAGTGAGCACCCAACGTACTGAGCACCGAGCACACCGAGCACTGTGCTCCCAGCACCCTGAGTACTGATCATCGAGTACCCTGAGCACTGAGCACCCAGCACCCTGAGTACTGAGCTCCGAGCACTCCGAGCACTGAGCACCGAGCACCCTGTGCACTGAGTACACAGCACCCTGAGTACTGAGCACTCAGCACCCTGAGTACTGAGCACCCAGCACCCTGAGTACTGAGAACCCAGCACCCTGAGCACCCAGCACCCCGAGCACTGAGCACCCAGCACCCTGAGTACTGAGCACCCAGCACCCTGAGCACTGAGCAACCAGCACCCTGAGCTCTGAGCATCCAGCACCCTGAGCACTGAGCACCCAGCACCCTGAGTAGTGAGCACCCAACGTACTGAGCACCGAGCACCCCGAGCACTGTGCACCCAGCACCCTGAGTACTGATCACCGAGTACCCTGAGCACTGAGCACCCAGCACCCTGAGTACTGAGCTCTGAGCACCCCGAGCACTGAGCACTGAGCAACCTGTGCACTGAGTACCCAGCACCCTGAGTACTGAGCACTCAGCACCCTGAGCACTGAGCACCGAGCACCCTGAGTACTGAGCACCGAGCACCCTGAGCACTGAGAACCCAGCACCCTGAGTACTGAGCTCCGAGCACCCCGAGCACTGAGCACCCGGCACCCTGAGTACTGAGCACCCTGCACCCTGAGCAATGAGCACCCTGAGTACTGAGCACCCAGCACCTTGAGCACTGAGCACCCATCACCCTGAGCACTGAACACACAGCACCCTGAGTACTGAGAACCTCGAGCACTGAGCATCCAGCACCCTGAGTACTGAGCACCGAGCACCCCGAGCACTGAGAACCCAGCACCGCGAGCACTGAGCACATAGCACCCCGAGCACTGAGCACCCAGCACCCTGAGTACTGAGCACCCAGCACCCTGAGTACTGAGCACCCAGCACCCTGAGCACTGAGTAGCCAACACCCTGAGCACTGAGCACCCAGCACCCTGAGCACTGAGCACACAGCACCCTGAGCACTGAGCACCCTGAGCACTGAGCACACAGCACCCTGAGTACTGAGCACTGAGCACCCAGCACCCCGTCACTGAGCACCCAGCACCCCGAGTACTGAGCACTGAGCACCCTGAGTACTGAGCACCCAGCACCCTGAGCACTGAGTACCCAGCACCCTTAGCACTGAGCACCCAGCACCCTGAGCACTGAGCACCCAGCACCCTGAGCACTGAGCACCCAGCACCCTGAGTACTGAGCACTGAGCACCCAGCACCCCGATCACTGAGCACCCAGCACCCTGAGTACTGAGCACTGAGCACCCAGCACCCCGAGCACTGAGCACCCAGCACCCTGAGCACTGAGCACCCAGCACCCGAGTACTGAGCACCCAGCACCCCGAGCACTGAGCACCCAGCACCCTGAGTACTGAGCACCCAGCACCCAGAGCACTGAGCACCCAGCACCCCGAGCACTGTGCACCCAGCACCCTGAGTACTGAGCACCCAGCACCCTGAGCACTGAGCACCCAGCACCCTGAGCACTGAGCACCCAGCACCCTGAGCACTGAGCACTGAGCACCCTGATCACTGAGTACTGAGCACCGAGCACCCCGAGAACTGAGCACCCAGCACCCGGAGTACTGAGCACCCAGCGGCCCAAGTACTGAGCACCCTGAGTATTGAGCACCCAGCACCCTGAGTACTGAGCAGCCAGCATCCTGAGTACTGAGCAACGAGCACCCTGAGTACAGAGCACCCAGCACCCCGAGCACTGAGCACCCAGCACCCTGAGGACTGAGCACCCAGCACCCTGAGCACTGAGCACCCTGAGTACTGAGCACTGAGCACCCTGAGTACTGAGCACTGAGCACCCTGAGTACTGAGCAACCAGCACCCTGAGTACTGAGCACCCAGGACCCTGAGCAATGAGCACCGAGCACCCTGAGCACTCAGCACCCAGCACCCTGAGCACTGAGCACCCAGCACCCTGAGTAGTGAGCACCCAACGTACTGAGCACCGAGCACCCCAAGCACTGAGCACCCAGCACCCTGAGTACTGATCACCTAGCACCCTGAGCACTGAGCACCCAGCACCCTGTGTACTGAGCACCCAGCACCCTGAGTACTGAGCACCCAGCACCCCGAGCACTGAGCACCCAGCACCCTGAGTACTGAGCACTCAGCACCCTGTGCACTGAGCACCGAGCACCCTGAGCACTGAGCACCCAGCACACTGAGGACTGAGCACCCAGCACCCTGAGCATTGAGCACCCTGAGTACTGAGCACTGAGCACCCTGAGTACTGAGCACTGAACACCCTGAGTACTGAGCAAATAGCACCCTGAGTACTGAGCACCCAGCACCCTGAGCACTGAGCACCGAGCACCCTGAGCACTGAGCACCCAGCACCCTGAGCACTGAGCACCCAGCACTCTGAGTTGTGAGCACCCAACGTACTGAGCACCGATCACCCCGAGCACTGAGCACCCAGCACCCTGACTACTGAGCACCCAGCACCCCGAGCACTGAGCACCCAGCACCCTGAGCACTGAGCACCCAGCACCCTGAGCACTGATCACCCAGCACACTGAGCACTGAGCACCCAGCACCCTGAGTCCTGAGCACCCAGCACCCTGAGTACTGAGCACTCAGAACCCTGAGTACTGAGCACCGAGCACCCCGAGCACTGAGTACCCAGCACCCTGAGCACTGAGCACCCTGAGCACTGAGCACCCAGCACCCCGAGCACTGAGCACCCAGCACCCTGAGTACTGAGCACCCAGCGCCCCGAGCACTGAGCACCCAGCACCCTGAGCACTGAGCACCCAGCACCCTGAGTACTGAGCACCCAGCACCCTGAGTACTGAACACCCAGCACCCTGAGCACTGAGCACTGAGCACCCTGAGCACTGAGTACTGAGCACTGAGCACCCTGAGCACTGAGCACCCAGCACCCCGAGTACTGAGCACCCAGCACCCCGAGCACTGAGCACCGAGCGCCCCGAGCACTGAGCACCCAGCACCCCGAGCACTGAGCACTGAGCACCCAGCACCCCAAGTACTGAGCAGTGAGCACCCTAAGCACTGAACACCCAGCACCCCGAGTACTGAGCACTGAGCACCCTGAGTACTGAGCAACCAGCACCCTGAGCACTGAGTACCCAGCACCCTGAGGACTGAGCACCCAGCACACTGAGCACTGAGCACCCAGCACCCTGAGCACTGAGCACCCAGCACCCTGAGTACTGATCACTGAGCACCCAGCACCCCAAGCACTGAGCACCCAGCACCCCGAGCACTGAGCACCCAGCACCCTGAGTACTGAGCACTGAGCACCCAGCACCCCGAGCACTGAGCACCCAGCACCCTGAGCACTGAGCACCCAGCACCCGAGTACTGAGCACCCAGCACCCTTAGTACTGAGCACCCAGCACCCTGAGTACTGAGAACCCAGCACCCTGAGCACTGAGCACCCAGCACCCCGAGCACTGAGCACCCAGCACCCTGAGTACTGAGCACCCAGCACCCTGAGCACTGAGCAACCAGCACCCTGAGCTCTGAGCATCCAGCACCCTGAGCACTGAGCACCCAGCACCCTGAGTAGTGAGCACCCAACGTACTGAGCACCGAGCACACCGAGCACTGTGCTCCCAGCACCCTGAGTACTGATCACCGAGTACCCTGAGCACTGAGCACCCAGCACCCTGAGTACTGAGCTCCGAGCACCCCGAGCAATGAGCACCGAGCACCCTGTGCACTGAGTACACAGCACCCTGAGTACTGAGCACTCAGCACCCTGAGCACTGAGCACCGAGCACCCTGAGTACTGAGCACCGAGCACCCTGAGCACTGAGAACCCAGCACCCTGAGTACTGAGCTCCGAGCACCCCGAGCACTGAGCACCCAGCACCCTGAGTACTGAGCACCCTGCACCCTGAGCAATGAGCACCCTGAGTACTGAGCACCCAGCACCTTGAGCACTGAGCACCCAGCACCCTGAGCACTGAACACACAGCACCCTGAGTACTGAGAACCTCGAGCACTGAGCATCCAGCACCCTGAGTACTGAGCACCGAGCACCCCGAGCACTGAGAACACAGCACCGCGAGCACTGAGCACATAGCACCCCGAGCACTGAGCACCCAGCACCCTTAGTACTGAGCACCCAGCACCCTGAGTACTGAGCACCCAGCACCCTGAGCACTGAGTACCCAACACCCTGAGCACTGAGCACCCAGCACCCTGAGCACTGATCACACAGCACCCTGAGCACTGAGCACCCAGCACCCTGAGTACTGAGCACTGAGCACCCAGCACCCCGAGCAGTGAGCAGCCAGCACCCTGAGTACTGAGCACCGAGCACCCCGAGCAATGAGCACCCAGCACCCTGAGTACTGAGCTCCGAGCACTCCGAGCACTGAGCACCCTGAGCACTGAGCACCGAGCACCCTGAGCACTGAGTACCCAGCACCCTGAGCACTGAGCACCCAGCGCCCTGAGCACTGAGCACCCAGCACCCTGAGCAATGAGCACCCATCACCCTGAGTACTGAGCACTGAGCACCCAGCACCCCGAGCACTGAGCACCCAGCACCCCGAGTACTGAGCACCGAGCACCCTGAGTACTGAGCACCCAGCACCCTGAGCACTGAGCACCCAGCGCCCTGAGCACTGAGCACCCAGCACCCTGAGCAATGAGCACCCATCACCCTGAGTACTGAGCACTGAGCACCCAGCACCCCGAGCACTGAGCACCCAGCACCCCGAGTACTGAGCACCGAGCACCCTGAGTACTGAGCACCCAGCACCCTGAGCACTGTGTACCCAGCACCCTTAGCACTGAGCACCCAGCACCCTGAGCACTGAGCACCCAGCACCCTGAGCACTGAGCACCCAGCACCCTGAGTACTGAGCACTGAGCACCCAGCACCCCGATCACTGAGCACCCAGCACCCTGAGTACTGAGCACTGAGCACCCAGCACCCCGAGCACTGAGCACCCAGCACCCTGAGCACTGAGCACCCAGCACCCGAGTACTGAGCACACAGCACCCTGAGTACTGAGCACCCAGCACCCTGAGCACTGAGCACCCAGCACCCCGAGTACTGAGCAGTGAGCACCCTGAGCACTGAACACCCAGCACCCCGAGTACTGAGCACTGAGCACCCTGAGTACTGAGCAACCAGCACCCTGAGCACTGAGTACCCAGCACCCTGAGGACTGAGCACCCAGCACACTGAGCACTGAGCACCCAGCACCCTGAGCACTGAGCACCCAGCACCCTGAGTACTGATCACTGAGCACCCAGCACCCCGAGCACTGAGCACCCAGCACCCTGAGTACTGAGCACTGAGCACCCAGCACCCCGAGCACTGAGCACCCAGCACCCTGAGCACTGAGCACCAAGCACCCGAGTACTGAGCACCCAGCACCCTGAGTACTGAGCACCCAGCACCCTGAGTACTGAGAACCCAGCACCCTGAGCACTGAGCACCCAGCACCCCGAGCACTGAGCACCCAGCACCCTGAGTACTGAGCACCCAGCACCCTGAGCACTGAGCAACCAGCACCCTGAGCTCTGAGCATCCAGCACCCTGAGCACTGAGCACCCAGCACCCTGAGTAGTGAGCACCCAACGTACTGAGCACCGAGCACCCCGAGCACTGTGCACCCAGCACCCTGAGTACTGATCACCGAGTACCCTGAGCACTGAGCACCCAGCACCCTGAGTACTGAGCTCTGAGCACCCCGAGCACTGAGCACCGAGCAACCTGTGCACTGAGTACCCAGCACCCTGAGTACTGAGCACTCAGCACCCTGAGCACTGAGCACCGAGCACCCTGAGTACTGAGCACCGAGCACCCTGAGCACTGAGAACCCAGCACCCTGAGTACTGAGCTCCGAGCACCCCTAGCACTGAGCACCCGGCACCCTGAGTACTGAGCACCCTGCACCCTGAGCAATGAGCACCCTGAGTACTGAGCACCCAGCACCTTGAGCACTGAGCACCCAGCACCCTGAGCACTGAACACACAGCACCCTGAGTACTGAGCACCTCGAGCACTGAGCATCCAGCACCCTGAGTACTGAGCACCGAGCACCCCGAGCACTGAGAACCCAGCACCGCGAACACTGAGCACATAGCACCCCGAGCACTGAGCACCCAGCACCCTGAGTACTGAGCACCCAGCACCCTGAGTACTGAGCACCCAGCACCCTGAGCACTGAGTACCCAACACCCTGAGCACTGAGCACCCAGCACCCTGAGCACTGAGCACACAGCACCCTGAGCACTGAGCACCCTGAGCACTGAGCACACAGCACCCTGAGTACTGAGCACTGAGCACCCAGCACCCCGTCACTGAGCACCCAGCACCCCGAGTACTGAGCACTGAGCACCCTGAGTACTGAGCACCCAGCACCCTGAGCACTGAGTACCCAGCACCCTTAGCACTGAGCACCCAGCACCCTGAGCACTGAGCACCCAGCACCCTGAGCACTGAGCACCCAGCACCCTGAGTACTGAGCACTGAGCACCCAGCACCCCGATCACTGAGCACCCAGCACCCTGAGTACTGAGCACTGAGCACCCAGCACCCCGAGCACTGAGCACCCAGCACCCTGAGCACTGAGCACCCAGCACCCGAGTACTGAGCACCCAGCACCCCGAGCACTGAGCACCCAGCACCCTGAGTACTGAGCACCCAGCACCCAGAGCACTGAGCACCCAGCACCCCGAGCACTGTGCACCCAGCACCCTGAGTACTGAGCACCCAGCACCCTGAGCACTGAGCACCCAGCACCCTGAGCACTGAGCACGGAGCACCCTGAGCACTGAGCACTGAGCACCCTGATCACTGAGTACTGAGCACCGAGCACCCCGAGAACTGAGCACCCAGCACCCGGAGTACTGAGCACCCAGCGGCCCAAGTACTGAGCACCCTGAGTATTGAGCACCCAGCACCCTGAGTACTGAGCAGCCAGCATCCTGAGTACTGAGCAACGAGCACCCTGAGTACAGAGCACCCAGCACCCCGAGCACTGAGCACCCAGCACCCTGAGGACTGAGCACCCAGCACACTGAGCACTGAGCACCCAGCACCCTGAGTACTGAGCTCCGAGCACCCCGAGCAATGAGCACCGAGCACCCTGTGCACTGAGTACACAGCACCCTGAGTACTGAGCACTCAGCACCCTGAGCACTGAGCACCGAGCACCCTGAGTACTGAGCACCGAGCACCCTGAGCACTGAGAACCCAGCACCCTGAGTACTGAGCTCCGAGCACCCCGAGCACTGAGCACCCAGCACCCTGAGTACTGAGCACCCTGCACCCTGAGCAATGAGCACCCTGAGTACTGAGCACCCAGCACCTTGAGCACTGAGCACCCAGCACCCTGAGCACTGAACACACAGCACACTGAGTACTGAGAACCTCGAGCACTGAGCATCCAGCACCCTGAGTACTGAGCACCGAGCACCCCGAGCACTGAGAACACAGCACCGCGAGCACTGAGCACATAGCACCCCGAGCACTGAGCACCCAGCACCCTTAGTACTGAGCACCCAGCACCCTGAGTACTGAGCACCCAGCACCCTGAGCACTGAGTACCCAACACCCTGAGCACTGAGCACCCAGCACCCTGAGCACTGATCACACAGCACCCTGAGCACTGAGCACCCAGCACCCTGAGTACTGAGCACTGAGCACCCAGCACCCCGAGCAGTGAGCAGCCAGCACCCTGAGTACTGAGCACCGAGCACCCCGAGCAATGAGCACCCAGCACCCTGAGTACTGAGCTCCGAGCACTCCGAGCACTGAGCACCCTGAGCACTGAGCACCGAGCACCCTGAGCACTGAGTACCCAGCACCCTGAGCACTGAGCACCCAGCGCCCTGAGCACTGAGCACCCAGCACCCTGAGCAATGAGCACCCATCACCCTGAGTACTGAGCACTGAGCACCCAGCACCCCGAGCACTGAGCACCCAGCACCCCGAGTACTGAGCACCGAGCACCCTGAGTACTGAGCACCCAGCACCCTGAGCACTGAGCACCCAGCGCCCTGAGCACTGAGCACCCAGCACCCTGAGCAATGAGCACCCATCACCCTGAGTACTGAGCACTGAGCACCCAGCACCCCGAGCACTGAGCACCCAGCACCCCGAGTACTGAGCACCGAGCACCCTGAGTACTGAGCACCCAGCACCCTGAGCACTGAGTACCCAGCACCCTTAGCACTGAGCACCCAGCACCCTGAGCACTGAGCACCCAGCACCCTGAGCACTGAGCACCCAGCACCCTGAGTACTGAGCACTGAGCACCCAGCACCCCGATCACTGAGCACCCAGCACCCTGAGAACTGAGCACTGAGCACCCAGCACCCCGAGCACTGAGCACCCAGCACCCTGAGCACTGAGCACCCAGCACCCGAGTACTGAGCACACAGCACCCTGAGTACTGAGCACCCAGCACCCTGAGCACTGAGCACCCAGCACCCCGAGTACTGAGCAGTGAGCACCCTGAGCACTGAACACCCAGCACCCCGAGTACTGAGCACTGAGCACCCTGAGTACTGAGCAACCAGCACCCTGAGCACTGAGTACCCAGCACCCTGAGGACTGAGCACCCAGCACACTGAGCACTGAGCACCCAGCACCCTGAGCACTGAGCACCCAGCACCCTGAGTACTGATCACTGAGCACCCAGCACCCCGAGCACTGAGCACCCAGCACCCTGAGTACTGAGCACTGAGCACCCAGCACCCCGAGCACTGAGCACCCAGCACCCTGAGCACTGAGCACCAAGCACCCGAGTACTGAGCACCCAGCACCCTGAGTACTGAGCACCCAGCACCCTGAGTACTGAGAACCCAGCACCCTGAGCACTGAGCACCCAGCACCCCGAGCACTGAGCACCCAGCACCCTGAGTACTGAGCACCCAGCACCCTGAGCACTGAGCAACCAGCACCCTGAGCTCTGAGCATCCAGCACCCTGAGCACTGAGCACCCAGCACCCTGAGTAGTGAGCACCCAACGTACTGAGCACCGAGCACCCCGAGCACTGTGCACCCAGCACCCTGAGTACTGATCACCGAGTACCCTGAGCACTGAGCACCCAGCACCCTGAGTACTGAGCTCTGAGCACCCCGAGCACTGAGCACCGAGCAACCTGTGCACTGAGTACCCAGCACCCTGAGTACTGAGCACTCAGCACCCTGAGCACTGAGCACCGAGCACCCTGAGTACTGAGCACCGAGCACCCTGAGCACTGAGAACCCAGCACCCTGAGTACTGAGCTCCGAGCACCCCTAGCACTGAGCACCCGGCACCCTGAGTACTGAGCACCCTGCACCCTGAGCAATGAGCACCCTGAGTACTGAGCACCCAGCACCTTGAGCACTGAGCACCCAGCACCCTGAGCACTGAACACACAGCACCCTGAGTACTGAGCACCTCGAGCACTGAGCATCCAGCACCCTGAGTACTGAGCACCGAGCACCCCGAGCACTGAGAACCCAGCACCGCGAACACTGAGCACATAGCACCCCGAGCACTGAGCACCCAGCACCCTGAGTACTGAGCACCCAGCACCCTGAGTACTGAGCACCCAGCACCCTGAGCACTGAGTACCCAACACCCTGAGCACTGAGCACCCAGCACCCTGAGCACTGAGCACACAGCACCCTGAGCACTGAGCACCCTGAGCACTGAGCACACAGCACCCTGAGTACTGAGCACTGAGCACCCAGCACCCCGTCACTGAGCACCCAGCATCCCGAGTACTGAGCACTGAGCACCCTGAGTACTGAGCACCCAGCACCCTGAGCACTGAGTACCCAGCACCCTTAGCACTGAGCACCCAGCACCCTGAGCACTGAGCACCCAGCACCCTGAGCACTGAGCACCCAGCACCCTGAGTACTGAGCACTGAGCACCCAGCACCCCGATCACTGAGCACCCAGCACCCTGAGTACTGAGCACTGAGCACCCAGCACCCCGAGCACTGAGCACCCAGCACCCTGAGCACTGAGCACCCAGCACCCGAGTACTGAGCACCCAGCACCCCGAGCACTGAGCACCCAGCACCCTGAGTACTGAGCACCCAGCACCCAGAGCACTGAGCACCCAGCACCCCGAGCACTGTGCACCCAGCACCCTGAGTACTGAGCACCCAGCACCCTGAGCACTGAGCACCCAGCACCCTGAGCACTGAGCACGGAGCACCCTGAGCACTGAGCACTGAGCACCCTGATCACTGAGTACTGAGCACCGAGCACCCCGAGAACTGAGCACCCAGCACCCGGAGTACTGAGCACCCAGCGGCCCAAGTACTGAGCACCCTGAGTATTGAGCACCCAGCACCCTGAGTACTGAGCAGCCAGCATCCTGAGTACTGAGCAACGAGCACCCTGAGTACAGAGCACCCAGCACCCCGAGCACTGAGCACCCAGCAACCTGAGGACTGAGCACCCAGCACCCTGAGCACTGAGCACCCTGAGTACTGAGCACTGAGCACCCTGAGTACTGAGCACTGAGCACCCTGAGTACTGAGCAACCAGCACCCTGAGTACTGAGCACCCAGGACCCTGAGCAATGAGCACCGAGCACCCTGAGCACTCAGCACCCAGCACCCTGAGCACTGAGCACCCAGCAGCCTGAGTAGTGAGCACCCAACGTACTGAGCACTGAGCACCCCAAGCACTGAGCACCCAGCACCCTGAGTACTGATCACCTAGCACCCTGAGCACTGAGCACCCAGCACCCTGAGTACTGAGCACCCAGCACCCTGAGTACTGAGCACCCAGCACCCCGAGCACTGAGCACCCAGCACCCTGAGTACTGAGCACTCAGCACCCTGTGCACTGAGCACCGAGCACCCTGAGCACTGAGCACCCAGCACACTGAGGACTGAGCACCCAGCACCCTGAGCACTGAGCACCCTGAGTACTGAGCACTGAGCACCCTGAGTACTGAGCACTGAACACCCTGAGTACTGAGCAACCAGCACCCTGAGTACTGAGCACCCAGCACCCTGAGCACTGAGCACCGAGCACCCTGAGCACTGAGCACCCAGCACCCTGAGCACTGAGCACCCAGCACTCTGACTACTGAGCACCCAGCACCCCGAGCACTGAGCACCCAGCACCCCGAGAACTGAGCACCCAGCACCCTGAGCACTGAGCACCCAGCACCCTGAGCACTGATCACCAGGCACACTGAGCACTGAGCACCCAGCACCCTGAGTCCTGAGCACCCAGCACCCTGAGTACTGAGCACTCAGCACCCTGAGTACTGAGCAGCGAGCACCCCGAGCACTGAGCACCCAGCACCCTGAGCACTGAGCACCCTGAGCAATGAGCACCCAGCACCCCGAGCACTGAGCACCCAGCACCCTGAGTACTGAGCACCCAGCGCCCCGAGCACTGAGCACCCAGCACCCTGAGCACTGAGCACCCAGCACCCTGAGTACTGAGCACCCAGCACCCTGAGTACTGAACACCCAGCACCCTGAGCACTGAGCACTGTGCACCCTGAGCACTGAGTACTGAGCACTGAGCACCCTGAGCACTGAGCACCCAGCACCCCGAGTACTGAGCACCCAGCACCCCGAGCACTGAGCACCGAGCGCCCCGAGCACTGAGCACCCAGCACCCCGAGCACTGAGCACTGAGCACCCAGCACCCCAAGTACTGAGCAGTGAGCACCCTGAGCACTGAACACCCAGCACCCCGAGTACTGAGCACTGAGCACCCTGAGTACTGAGCAACCAGCACCCTGAGCACTGAGTACCCAGCACCCTGAGGACTGAGCACCCAGCACACTGAGCACTGAGCACCCAGCACCCTGAGCACTGAGCACCCAGCACCCTGAGTACTGATCACTGAGCACCCAGCACCCCGAGCACTGAGCACCCAGCACCCTGAGTACTGAGCACTGAGCACCCAGCACCCCGAGCACTGAGCACCCAGCACCCTGAGCACTGAGCACCCAGCACCCGAGTACTGAGCACCCAGCACCCTTAGTACTGAGCACCCAGCACCCTGAGTACTGAGAACCCAGCACCCTGAGCACTGAGCACCCAGCACCCCGAGCACTGAGCACCCAGCACCCTGAGTACTGAGCACCCAGCACCCTGAGCACTGAGCAACCAGCACCCTGAGCTCTGAGCATCCAGCACCCTGAGCACTGAGCACCCAGCACCCTGAGTAGTGAGCACCCAACGTACTGAGCACCGAGCACACCGAGCACTGTGCTCCCAGCACCCTGAGTACTGATCACCGAGTACCCTGAGCACTGAGCACCCAGCACCCTGAGTACTGAGCTCCGAGCACCCCGAGCACTGAGCACCGAGCACCCTGTGCACTGAGTACACAGCACCCTGAGTACTGAGCACTCAGCACCCTGAGCACTGAGCACCGAGCACCCTGAGTACTGAGCACCGAGCACCCTGAGCACTGAGAACCCAGCACCCTGAGTACTGAGCTCCGAGCACCCCGAGCACTGAGCACCCAGCACCCTGAGTACTGAGAACCCTGCACCCTGAGCAATGAGCACCCTGAGTACTGAGCACCCAGCACCTTGAGCACTGAGCACCCAGCACCCTGAGCACTGAACACACAGCACCCTGAGTACTGAGAACCTCGAGCACTGAGCATCCAGCACCCTGAGTACTGAGCACCGAGCACCCCGAGCACTGAGAAAACAGCACCGCGAGCACTGAGCACATAGCACCCCGAGCACTGAGCACCCAGCACCCTTAGTACTGAGCACCCAGCACCCTGAGTACTGAGCACCCAGCACCCTGAGCACTGAGTACCCAACACCCTGAGCACTGAGCACCCAGCACCCTGAGCACTGATCACACAGCACCCTGAGCACTGAGCACCCAGCACCCTGAGTACTGAGCACTGAGCACCCAGCACCCCGAGCAGTGAGCAGCCAGCACCCTGAGTACTGAGCACCGAGCACCCCGAGCAATGAGCACCCAGCACCCTGAGTACTGAGCTCCGAGCACTCCGAGCACTGAGCACCCTGAGCACTGAGCACCGAGCACCCTGAGCACTGAGTACCCAGCACCCTGAGCACTGAGCACCCAGCGCCCTGAGCACTGAGCACCCAGCACCCTGAGCACTGAGCACCCATCACCCTGAGTACTGAGCACTGAGCACCCAGCACCCCGAGCACTGAGCACCCAGCACCCCGAGTACTGAGCACTGAGCACCCTGAGTACTGAGCACCCAGCAACCTGAGCACTGAGTACCCAGCACCCTTAGCACTGAGCACCCAGCACCCTGAGCACTGAGCACCCAGCACCCTGAGCACTGAGCACCCAGCACCCTGAGTACTGAGCACTGAGCACCCAGCACCCCGATCACTGAGCACCCAGCACCCTGAGTACTGAGCACTGAGCACCCAGCACCCCGAGCACTGAGCACCCAGCACCCTGAGCACTGAGCACCCAGCACCCGAGTACTGAGCACACAGCACCCTGAGTACTGAGCACCCAGCACCCTGAGAACTGAGCACCCAGCACCCCGAGCACTGAGCACCCAGCACCCTGAGTACTGAGCACCCAGCACCCTGAGCACTGAGCACCCAGCACCCCGAGCACTGTGCACCCAGCACCCTGAGTACTGAGCACCCAGCACCCTGAGCACTGAGCACCCAGCACCCTGAGCACTGAGCACGGAGAACCCTGAGCACTGAGCACTGAGCACCCTGATCACTGAGTACTGAGCAACGAGCACCCTGCGTACAGAGCACCCAGCACCCCGAGCACTGAGCACCCAGCACCCTGAGTACTGAGCACCCAGCACCCTGAGCACTGAGCACCCTGAGTACTGAGCACTGAGCACCCTGAGTACTGAGCACTGAGCACCCTGAGTACTGAGCAACCAGCACCCTGAGTACTGAGCACCCAGGACCCTGAGAAATGAGCACCGAGCACCCTGAGCACTGAGCACCCAGCACCTTGAGCACTGAGCACCCAGCACCCTGAGTAGTGAGCACCCAACGTACTGAGCACCGAGCACCCCAAGCACTGAGCACCCAGCACCCTGAGTACTGATCACCTAGCACCCTGAGCACTGAGCACCCAGCACCCTGAGTACTGAGCACCCAGCACCCTGAGTACTGAGCACCCAGCACCCCGAGCACTGAGCACCCAGCACCCTGAGTACTGAGCACTCAGCACCCTGTGCACTGAGCACCGAGCAACCTGAGCACTGAGCACCCAGCACCCTGAGGACTGAGCACCCAGCACCCTGAGCACTGAGCACCCTGAGTACTGAGCCCTGAGCACCCTGTGTACTGAGCACTGAATACCCTGAGTACTGAGCAACCAGCACCCTGAGTACTGAGCACCCAGCACCCTGAGCACTGAGCACCGAGCACCCTGAGCACTGAGCACCCAGCACCCTGAGCACTGAGCACCCAGCACTCTGAGTTGTGAGCACCCAACGTACTGAGCACCGAGCACCCCGAGCACTGAGCACCCAGCACCCTGACTACTGAGCACCCAGCACCCCGAGCACTGAGCACCCAGCACCCTGAGCACTGAGCACCCAGCACCCTGAGCACTGATCACCCAGCACACTGAGCACTTAGCACCCAGCACCCTGAGTCCTGAGCACCCAGCACCCCGAGCACTGAGCACCCAGCACCCTGAGCACTGAGCACCCTGAGGACTGAGCACCCAGCACCCTGAGCACTGAGCAACCAGCACCCTGAGTACTGAGCACCGATCATCCTGAGCACTGAGCACCCAGAACCCAAAGCACCCTCAGTACTGAGCACCCAGCACCCCGAGCACTGAGCACCCAGCACCCTGAGTACTGAGCACTCTGAGTACTGAGCACCGATCACCCTGAGCACTGAGCTCCCAGCACCCTGAGTACTGAGCACCCAGCACCCTGAGCAATGAGCACCAAGCACCCTGAGTACTGAGCACCCAGCACCCTGAGCACTGAGCACCCAGCACCCCGAGAATGAGCACCCAGCACCCCGAGTACTGAGCACCGAGCACCCTGAGCACTGAGTACCCAGCACCCTGAGTACTGATCACTCAGCACCCTCAGCACTGAGCACCGAGCACCCCGAGTACTGAGCACCCAGCACCCTGAGCACTGAGCACCCAGCACCCTGAGCACTGAGCACCCAGGAACCTGAGCACTGAGCACCCAGCACCCTGAGTACTGAGCACTGAGCACCCAGCACCCCGAGCACTGAGCACCCAGCACCCTGAGTACTGAGCACTGAGCAATCAGCACCCCGAGCACTGAGCACCCAGCACCCTGAGCACTGAGCACCCAGCACCCGAGTACTGAGCACACAGCACCCTGAGTACTGAGCACCCAGCACCCTGAGTACTGAGCACCCAGCACTCCGAGTACTGAGCACCCAGCACCCTGAGTACTGAGCACCCAGCACCCTGAGGACTGAGCACCCAGCACCCCGAGCACTGAGCACCCAGCACCCTGAGTACTGAGCACCCAGCACCCTGAGCACTGAGCACCCAGCACCCTGAGCACTGAGGACCCAGCACCCTGAGCACTGAGCACTGAGCACCCTGATCACTGAGTACTGAGCACCGAGCACCCCGAGAACTGAGCACCCAGCACCCGGAGTACTGAGCACCCAGCACCCCAAGCACTGAGCACCCTGAGTATTGAGCACCCAGCACCCTGAGTACTGAGCAGCCAGCACCCTGAGTCCTGAGCAAACAGCACCCTGAGTACAGAGCACCCAGCACCCCGAGCACTGAGCACCCAGCACCCTGAGGACTGAGCACCCAGCACCCTGAGCACTGAGCACCCTGAGTACTGAGCACTGAGCACCCTGAGTACTGAGCACTGAGCACCCTGAGTACTGAGCAACCAGCACCCTGAGTACTGAGCACCCAGGACCCTGAGCAATGAGCACCGAGCACCCTGAGCACTGAGCACCCAGCACCCTGAGCACTGAGCACCCAGCACCCTGAGTAGTGAGCACCCAACGTACTGAGCACCGAGCACCCCAAGCACTGAGCACCCAGCACCCTGAGTACTGATCACCTAGCACCCTGAGCACTGAGCACCCAGCACCCTGAGTCGTGAGCACCCAACGTACTGAGCACCGAGCACCCCAAGCACTGAGCACCCAGCACCCTGAGTACTGAGCACCCAGCACCCTGAGTACTGAGCACCCAGCACCCTGAGCACTGAGCACCCTGAGTACTGAGCACTGAGCACCCTGAGTACTGAGCACTGAGCACCCTGAGTACTGAGCAACCAGCACCCTGAGTACTGAGCACCCAGGACCCTGAGAAATGAGCACCGAGCACCCTGAGCACTGAGCACCCAGCACCTTGAGCACTGAGCACCCAGCACCCTGAGTAGTGAGCACCCAACGTACTGAGCACCGAGCACCCCAAGCACTGAGCACCCAGCACCCTGAGTACTGATCACCTAGCACCCTGAGCACTGAGCACCCAGCACCCTGAGTACTGAGCACCCAGCACCCTGAGTACTGAGCACCCAGCACCCCGAGCACTGAGCACCCAGCACCCTGAGTACTGAGCACTCAGCACCCTGTGCACTGAGCACCGAGCAACCTGAGCACTGAGCACCCAGCACCCTGAGGACTGAGCACCCAGCACCCTGAGCACTGAGCACCCTGAGTACTGAGCCCTGAGCACCCTGTGTACTGAGCACTGAATACCCTGAGTACTGAGCAACCAGCACCCTGAGTACTGAGCACCCAGCACCCTGAGCACTGAGCACCGAGCACCCTGAGCACTGAGCACCCAGCACCCTGAGCACTGAGCACCCAGCACTCTGAGTTGTGAGCACCCAACGTACTGAGCACCGAGCACCCCGAGCACTGAGCACCCAGCACCCTGACTACTGAGCACCCAGCACCCCGAGCACTGAGCACCCAGCACCCTGAGCACTGAGCACCCAGCACCCTGAGCACTGATCACCCAGCACACTGAGCACTGAGCACCCAGCACCCTGAGTCCTGAGCACCCAGCACCCCGAGCACTGAGCACCCAGCACCCTGAGCACTGAGCACCCTGAGGACTGAGCACCCAGCACCCTGAGCACTGAGCAACCAGCACCCTGAGTACTGAGCACCGATCATCCTGAGCACTGAGCACCCAGAACCCAAAGCACCCTCAGTACTGAGCACCCAGCACCCCGAGCACTGAGCACCCAGCACCCTGAGTACTGAGCACTCTGAGTACTGAGCACCGATCACCCTGAGCACTGAGCTCCCAGCACCCTGAGTACTGAGCACCCAGCACCCTGAGCAATGAGCACCAAGCACCCTGAGTACTGAGCACCCAGCACCCTGAGCACTGAGCACCCAGCACCCCGAGAATGAGCACCCAGCACCCCGAGTACTGAGCACCGAGCACCCTGAGCACTGAGTACCCAGCACCCTGAGTACTGATCACTCAGCACCCTCAGCACTGAGCACCGAGCACCAAGAGTACTGAGCACCCAGCACCCTGAGCACTGAGCACCCAGCACCCTGAGCACTGAGCACCCAGGAACCTGAGCACTGAGCACCCAGCACCCTGAGTACTGAGCACTGAGCACCCAGCACCCCGAGCACTGAGCACCCAGCACCCTGAGTACTGAGCACTGAGCAATCAGCACCCCGAGCACTGAGCACCCAGCACCCTGAGCACTGAGCACCCAGCACCCGAGTACTGAGCACACAGCACCCTGAGTACTGAGCACCCAGCACCCTGAGTACTGAGCACCCAGCACTCCGAGTACTGAGCACCCAGCACCCTGAGTACTGAGCACCCAGCACCCTGAGGACTGAGCACCCAGCACCCCGAGCACTGAGCACCCAGCACCCTGAGTACTGAGCACCCAGCACCCTGAGCACTGAGCACCCAGCACCCTGAGCACTGAGCACCCAGCACCCTGAGCACTGAGCACTGAGCACCCTGATCACTGAGTACTGAGCACCGAGCACCCCGAGAACTGAGCACCCAGCACCCGGAGTACTGAGCACCCAGCACCCAAGCACTGAGCACCCTGAGTATTGAGCACCCAGCACCCTGAGTACTGAGCAGCCAGCACCCTGAGTCCTGAGCAAACAGCACCCTGAGTACAGAGCACCCAGCACCCCGAGCACTGAGCACCCAGCACCCTGAGGACTGAGCACCCAGCACCCTGAGCACTGAGCACCCTGAGTACTGAGCACTGAGCACCCTGAGTACTGAGCACTGAGCACCCTGAGTACTGAGCAACCAGCACCCTGAGTACTGAGCACCCAGGACCCTGAGCAATGAGCACCGAGCACCCTGAGCACTGAGCACCCAGCACCCTGAGCACTGAGCACCCAGCACCCTGAGTAGTGAGCACCCAACGTACTGAGCACCGAGCACCCCAAGCACTGAGCACCCAGCACCCTGAGTACTGATCACCTAGCACCCTGAGCACTGAGCACCCAGCACCCTGAGTCGTGAGCACCCAACGTACTGAGCACCGAGCACCCCAAGCACTGAGCACCCAGCACCCTGAGTACTGAGCACCCAGCACCCTGAGTACTGAGCACCCAGCACCCCGAGCACTGAGCACCCAGCACCCTGAGTACTGAGCACTCAGCACCCTGTGCACTGAGCACCGAGCACCCTGAGCACTGAGCACCCAGCACCCTGAGGACTGAGCACCCAGCACCCTGAGCACTGAGCACCCTGAGTAC
>NW_024544128.1:0-40358 GCF_018167655.1 Microtus oregoni | reverse complement strand
GAGCACCCAGCACCCTGAGTACTGAGCACCCAGCAGCCCGAGCACTGAGCACCCAGCACCCCGAGCACTGAGCACCTAGCACCCTGAGTACTGAGCACCCAGAACCAAGAGTACTGAGCACCGAGCACCCCGAGCACTGAGCACCCAGCACCCTGAGTAATGAGCACCCAGCACCCCGAGTACTGAGCACCGAGCACCGTGAGTACTGAGCACCCAGCACCCTGAGTACTGAGCACCCAGCACCCTGAGCACTGAGCACAAAGCACGCTGAGTACTGAGCACTGAGCACCCTGAGTACTGAGCACCAAGGACCCTGAGCACTGAGCACCCAGCACGCTGAGTACTGAGCGCTGAGCACCCTGAGTACTGAGCACCGAGCACCCTGAGTACTGAGCACCCAGCACCCTGAGCACTGAGCAGCCAGCACCCTGAGCACTGAGCACCCAGCTCCCCGAGCACTGAGCACCCAGCACCCTGAGCACTGAGCACCCAGCACCCCGAGTACTGAGCACCCAGCACCCTGAGTACTGAGCACCGAGCACCCCGAGAACTGAGCACCCAGCACCCCGAGCACTGAGAACCCAGCACCCCGAGAATTAGCACCCAGCACCCTGAGTACTGAGAACCGAGTACCCTCAGTACTGAGCACCCAGCACGCTGAGCACTGAGCACCCAGCACCCCGAGTACTGAGCAAACAGCACACCGAGCACTGAGCACCCAGCACCCCGAGAATGAGCACCCAGCACCCTGAGTACTGAGCACCCAGCACCCTGAGTACTGAGCACCCTGAGGACTGAGCACCTATCACCCTGAGCACTGAGCACCCAGCACCCTGAGTACTGAGCACCCAGCACCCTGAGTACTGAGCACCGAGCACCCCGAGTACTGAGCACCCAGCACCCTGAGCACTGAGCACCTAGCAACCCGAGCACTGAGCACGCAGCACCCTGAGTACTGAGCACCCAGCACTCCGAGCCCTGAGCACACAGCACCCTGAGTACTGAGCACCCTGAGTACTGAGCACCTAGCACCCCGAGCACTGAGCACCCAGCACCCTGAGCACTGAGCACCCTGCACCCTGAGTACTGAGCATCAAGCACCCTGAGCACTGAGCACCCAGCACCCTGAGCACTGAGCACCCAGGACCCTGAGCACTGAGCACCCAGCACCCTGAGTACTGAGCACCCAACCTACTGAGCATCGAGCACCCCGAGCACTGAGCACCCAGCATCCTGAGTACTGAGCACCGAGCACCCCGAGTACTGAGCACCCCAGCACCCTGAGCACTGAGCACCCAGCACCCTGAGTACTGAGCACCGAGAACCCTGAGTACAGAGCACCCAGCACCCCGCGCACTGAGCACCCTGAGTATTGAGCACTAAGCACCCTGATCGCTGATCACCCAGCACCCCAAGCACGGAGCACCCAGGACACCCAGCACTTAGTACTGAGCACCCAGCACCCTGAGTACTGAGCACCGAGCTCCCCGAGCACTGAGCACCCTGAGTACTGAGCACCCAGCACCCCGATCACAGAGCACACAGCACCCTCAGCACTGAGCACCCAGCACCCCGAGCACTGAGCACCCAGCACCCTGAGTACTGAGCACACTGAGGACTGAGCACCGATCACCCTGAGCACTGAGCACACAGCACCCTGAGTACTGAGCACCCAGCACCCTGAGTACTGAGCACCCAGCACCCTGAGCACTGAGCACCCAGCACCCTGAGTACTGAGCACCCAGCACCCTGAGTACTGAGCACCCAGCACCCTGAGTACTGAGCACCCAGCACCCTGAGTACTGAGCACTGAGCACCCCGAGTACTGAGCACCCAGCACCCCGAGCACTAAGCACCCAGCACCCTGAACACTGAGCACCCAGCACCCCAAGCACTGAGCACCCAGCAACCTGAGTACTGAGCACCCAGCACCCTGAGTACTGAGCACCCAGCACCCTGAGTACTGAGCACCCAGCACCCCGAGCACTGAGCACCCAGCACCCTGAGTACTGAGCACCGAGCACCAAGAGTACTGACCACCGAGCATCCTGAGCACTGAGCACCGAGCACCCCCGAGCACTGAGCACCTAGCACCCTGAGTACTGAGCACCCAGAACCAAGAGTACTGAGAACCGAGCACCCCGAGCACTGAGCACCCAGCACCGTGAGTACTGAGCACCCAGCACCCTGAGTACTGAGCACCCAGCACCCTGAGCACTGAGCACAAAGCACGCTGAGTACTGAGCACTGAGCACCCTGAGTACTGAGCACCAAGGACCCTGAGCACTGAGCACCCAGCACGCTGAGTACTGAGCGCTGAGCACCCTGAGTACTGAGCACCGAGCACCCTGAGTACTGAGCACCCAGCACCCTGAGCACTGAGCAGCCAGCACCCTGAGCACTGAGCACCCAGCTCCCCGAGCACTGAGCACCCAGCACCCTGAGCACTGAGCACCCAGCACCCCGAGTACTGAGCACCCAGCACCCTGAGTACTGAGTACCGAGCACCCCGAGCACTGAGCACCGAGCACCCCGAGCACTGAGAACCCAGCACCCCGAGAATTAGCACCCAGCACCCTGAGTACTGAGAACCGAGTACCCTCAGTACTGAGCACCCAGCACGCTGAGCACTGAGCACCCAGCACCCCGAGTACTGAGCAAACAGCACACCGAGCACTGAGCACCCAGCACCCCGAGAATGAGCACCCAGCAACCTGAGTACTGAGCACCCAGCACCCTGAGTACTGAGCACCCTGAGGACTGAGCACCGATCACCCTGAGCACTGAGCACCCAGCACCCTCAGTACTGAGCACCCAGCACCCTGAGTACTGAGCACCGAGCACCCCGAGTACTGAGCACCCAGCACCCTGAGCACTGAGCACCTAGCAACCCGAGCACTGAGCACGCAGCACCCTGAGTACTGAGCACCCAGCACCCCGAGCCCTGAGCACACAGCACCCTGAGTACTGAGCACCCTGAGTACTGAGCACCTAGCACCCCGAGCACTGAGCACCCAGCACCCTGAGCACTGAGCACCCTGCACCCTGAGTACTGAGCATCAAGCACCCTGAGCACTGAGCACCCAGCACCCTGAGCACTGAGCACCCAGGACCCTGAGCACTGAGCACCCAGCACCCTGAGTACTGAGCACCCAACCTACTGAGCATCGAGCACCCCGAGCACTGAGCACCCAGCATCCTGAGTACTGAGCACCGAGCACCCCGAGTACTGAGCACCCAGCACCCTGAGCACTGAGCACCCAGCACCCTGAGTACTGAGCACCGAGAACCCTGGGTACTGAGCACCCAGCACCCTGAGCACTGAGCACCCTGAGTACTGAGCACTAAGCACCCTGAGCGCTGATCACCCAGCACCCCAAGCACGGAGCACCCAGGACACCAAGCACTGAGTACTGAGCACCCAGCACCCTGAGTACTGAGCACCGAGCTCCCCGAGCACTGAGCACCCTGAGTACTGAGCACCCAGCACCCCGATCACAGAGCACACAGCACCCTCAGCACTGAGCACCCAGCACCCCGAGCACTGAGCACCCAGCACCCTGAGTACTGAGCACACTGAGGACTGAGCACCGATCACCCTGAGCACTGAGCACCCAGCAACCCTGAGTACTGAGCACCCAGCACCCTGAGTACTGAGCACCCAGCACCCTGAGCACTGAGCACGCAGCACCCTGAGTACTGAGCACCCAGCACCCTGAGTACTGAGCACCCAGCACCCTGAGCACTGAGCACCCAGCACCCTGAGTACTGAGCACCCAACGTACTGAGCATCGAGCACCCCGAGCACTGAGCACCCAGCACCCTGAGTACTGAGCACCGAGCACCCCGAGTACTGAGCACCCAGCACCCTGAGCACTGAGCACCCAGCACCCTGAGTACTGAGCACCCAGAACCCTGCGTACTGAGCACCCAGCACCCCGAGCTCTGAGCACCCTGAGTACTGAGCACTAAGCACCCTGAGTGCTGAGCACCCAGCACCCCAAGCACGGAGCACCCAGGACCCCGAGCACTGAGTACTGAGCACCCAGCACCCTGAGTACTGAGCACCGAGCTCCCCGAGCACTGAGCACCCTGAGTACTGAGCACCCAGCACCCCGATCACAGAGCACACAGCACCCTCAGCACTGAGCACCCAGCACCCCGAGCACTGAGCACCCAGCACCCTGAGTACTGAGCACACTGAGGACTGAGCACCGATCACCCTGAGCACTGAGCACCCAGCACCCTGAGTACTGAGCACCCAGCACCCTGAGTACTGAGCACCCAGCACCCTGAGCACTGAGCACGCAGCACCCTGAGTACTGAGCACCCAGCACCCTGAGTACTGAGCACCCAGCACCCTGAGTACTGAGCACCCAGCACCCTGAGTACTGAGCACCCAGCACCCTGAGTACTGAGCACCGAGCACCCCGAGTACTGAGCACCCAGCACCCCGAGCACTGAGCACCCAGCACCCTGAACACTGAGCACCCAGCACCCCAAGCACTGAGCACCCAGCAACCTGAGTACTGAGCACCCAGCACCCTGAGTACTGAGCACCCAGCACCCTGAGTACTGAGCACCCAGCACCCTGAGCACTGAGCACAAAGCACGCTGAGTACTGAGCACCCTGAGTACTGAGCACCAAGGACCCTGAGCACTGAGCACCCAGCACGCTGAGTACTGAGCGCTGAGCACCCTGAGTACTGAGCACCGAGCACCCTGAGTACTGAGCACCCAGCACCCTGAGCACTGAGCAGCCAGCACCCTGAGCACTGAGCACCCAGCACCCCGAGCACTGAGCACCCAGCACCCTGAGCACTGAGCACCCAGCACCCCGAGTACTGAGCACCCAGCACCCTGAGTACTGAGCACCGAGCACCGCGAGCACTGAGCACCCAGCACCCCGAGCACTGAGAACCCAGCACCCCGAGAATTAGCACCCAGCACCTTGAGTACTGAGAACCGAGTACCCTGAATACTGAGCACCCAGCACGCTGAGCGCTGAGCACCCAGCACCCCGAGTACTGAGCAAACAGCACACCGAGCACTGAGCACCCAGCACCCCGAGAATGAGCACCCAGCACCCTGAGTACTAAGCACCCAGCACCCTGAGTACTGAGCACCCTGAGGACTGAGCACCGATCACCCTGAGCACTGAGCACCCAGCACCCTGAGTACTGAGCACCCAGCACCCTGAGTACTGAGCACCGAGCACCCCGAGTACTGAGCACCCAGCACCCTGAGCACTGAGCACCGATCACCCTGAGCACTGAGCACCCAGCACCCTGAGTACTGAGCACCCAGCACCCTGAGTACTGAGCACCGAGCACCCCGAGCACTGAGCACGCAGCACCCTGAGTACTGAGTACCCAGCACCCCGTGCCCTGAGCACCCAGCACCCTGAGTACTGAGCACCCTGAGTACTGAGCACCTAGCACCCCGAGCACTGAGCACCCAGCACCCTGAGCACTGAGCACCCTGCACCCTGAGTACTGAGCATCAAGCACCCTGAGCACTGAGCACCCAGCACCCTGAGCACTGAGCACCCAGCACCCTGAGTACTGAGCACCCAACGTACTGAGCATCGAGCACCCCGAGCACTGAGCACCCAGCACCCTGAGTACTGAGCACCCAGCACCCCGAGCACTGAGGACCCAGCACCCTGAGTACTGAGCACCGCGCACCCTGAGTACTGAGCACCCAGCACCCCGAGCACTGAGCACCCAGCACCCCGAGCACTGAGCACCCAGCACCCTGAGCACTGAGCACCCTGAGGACTGAGCACCCAGCACCCTGAGTACTGAGCACCCAGCATCCTGATTACTGAGCACCGATCACCGTGAGCACTGAGCACCCAGCAACCCGAGCACTGAGCACCCAGCACCCTGAGTACTGAGCACCCTGAGTACTGAGCACCCAGCACCCTGAGCACTGAGCACCCTGCACCCTGAGTACTGAGCACCCTGAGTACTGAGCACCCAGCACCCTGAGCACTGAGCACCCAGCACCGTGAGTACTGAGCACCCAGCACCCTGAGCACTGAGCACCCAGCACCCTGAGTACTGAGCACCCAGCACCCTGAGTACTTAGCACCCAGCACCCTGAGCACTGAGCACCCAGCACCCTGAGTACTGAGCACCAAGCACCCTGAGTACTGAGCACCAAGCACCCTGAGTACTGAGCACCCAGCACCCTGAGTACTGAGCACCGAGCACCGCGAGTACTGAGCACCCAGCACCCTGAGCACTGAGCACCCAGCACCCCGAGCACTGAGCACCCTGAGTACTGAGCACTAAGCACCCTGAGCGCTGAGCACCCAGCACCCCAAGCACGGAGCACCCAGGACCCCGAGCACTGAGTACTGAGCACCCAGCACCCTGAGTACTGAGCACCAAGCTCCCCGAGCACTGAGCACCCTGAGTACTGAGCACCCAGCACCCCGAGCACTGAGCACCCAGCACCCTGAGTAATGAGCACCCAGCACCCCGAGTACTGAGCACCCAGCACCGTGAGTACTGAGCACCCAGCACCCTGAGTACTGAGCACCCAGCACCCTGAGCACTGAGCACAAAGCACGCTGAGTACTGAGCACTGAGCACCCTGAGTACTGAGCACCAAGGACCCTGAGTACTGAGCACCCAGCTCCCTGAGCACTGAGCACAAAGCACGCTGAGTACTGAGCGCTGAGCACCTTGAGTACTGAGCACCGAGCACCCTGAGTACTGAGCACCCAGCACCCTGAGCACTGAGCACCCAGCACCCTGAGCACTGAGCACCCAGCACCCCGAGCACTGAGCACCCAGCACCCTGAGCACTGAGCACCCAGCACCCCGAGTACTGAGCACCCAGCACCCTGAGTACTGAGCACCCAGCCCAACGAGCACTGAGCACCCAGCACCCTGAGTACTGAGCACCCAGCACACTGAGTACTGAGCACCCAGCACCCCGAGCACGGAGCACCCTGAGTACTGAGCACTAAGCACCCTGAGCGCTGAGCACCCAGCACCCCAAGCACGGAGCACCCAGGACCCCGAGCACTGAGTACTGAGCACCCAGCACCCTGAGTACTGAGCACCAAGCTCCCCGAGCACTGAGCACCCTGAGTACTGAGCACCGAGCACCCCGAGTACTGAGCACCCAGCACCCTGAGCACTGAGCACCTAGCAACCCGAGCACTGAGCACGCAGCACCCTGAGTACTGAGCACCCAGCACCCCGAGCCCTGAGCACACAGCACCCTGAGTACTGAGCACCCTGAGTACTGAGCACCTAGCACCCCGAGCACTGAGCACCCAGCACCCTGAGCACTGAGCACCCTGCACCCTGAGTACTGAGCATCAAGCACCCTGAGCACTGAGCTCCCAGCACCCTGAGCACTGAGCACCCAGCACCCTGAGCACTGAGCACCCAGCACCCTGAGTACTGAGCACCCAACGTACTGAGCATCGAGCACCCCGAGCACTGAGCACCCAGCACCCTGAGTACTGAGCACCGAGCACCCCGAGTACTGAGCACCCAGCACCCTGAGCACTGAGCACCCAGCACCCTGAGTACTGAGCACCCAGAACCCTGCGTACTGAGCACCCAGCACCCCGAGCACTGAGCACCCTGAGTACTGAGCACTAAGCACCCTGAGTGCTGAGCACCCAGCACCCCAAGCACGGAGCACCCAGGACCCCGAGCACTGAGTACTGAGCACCCAGCACCCTGAGTACTGAGCACCGAGCTCCCCGAGCACTGAGCACCCTGAGTACTGAGCACCCAGCACCCCGATCACAGAGCACACAGCACCCTCAGCACTGAGCACCCAGCACCCCGAGCACTGAGCACCCAGCACCCTGAGTACTGAGCACACTGAGGACTGAGCACCGATCACCCTGAGCACTGAGCACCCAGCACCCTGAGTACTGAGCACCCAGCACCCTGAGTACTGAGCACCCAGCACCCTGAGCACTGAGCACGCAGCACCCTGAGTACTGAGCACCCAGCACCCTGAGTACTGAGCACCCAGCACCCTGAGTACTGAGCACCGAGCACCCCGAGTACTGAGCACCCAGCACCCCGAGCACTGAGCACCCAGCACCCTGAACACTGAGCACCCAGCACCCCAAGCACTGAGCACCCAGCAACCTGAGTACTGAGCACCCAGCACCCTGAGTACTGAGCACCCAGCACCCTGAGTACTGAGCACCCAGCACCCTGAGCACTGAGCACAAAGCACGCTGAGTACTGAGCACCCTGAGTACTGAGCACCAAGGACCCTGAGCACTGAGCACCCAGCACGCTGAGTACTGAGCGCTGAGCACCCTGAGTACTGAGCACCGAGCACCCTGAGTACTGAGCACCCAGCACCCCGAGCACTGAGCAGCCAGCACCCTGAGCACTGAGCACCCAGCACCCCGAGCACTGAGCACCCAGCACCCTGAGCACTGAGCACCCAGCACCCCGAGTACTGAGCACCCAGCACCCTGAGTACTGAGCACCGAGCACCCCGAGCACTGAGCACCCAGCACCCCGAGCACTGAGAACCCAGCACCCCGAGAATTAGCACCCAGCACCCTGAGTACTGAGAACCGAGTACCCTGAATACTGAGCACCCAGCACGGTGAGCACTGAGCACCCAGCATCCCGAGTACTGAGCAAACAGCACACCGAGCACTGAGCACCCAGCACCCCGAGAATGAGCACCCAGCACCCTGAGTACTAAGCACCCAGCACCCTGAGTACTGAGCACCGTGAGGACTGAGCACCGATCACCCTGAGCACTGAGCACCCAGCACCCTGAGTACTGAGCACCCAGCACCCTGAGTACTGAGCACCGAGCACCCCGAGTACTGAGCACCCAGCACCCTGAGCACTGAGCACCGATCACCCTGAGCACTGAGCACCCAGCACCCTGAGTACTGAGCACCCAGCACCCTGAGTACTGAGCACCGAGCACCCCGAGCACTGAGCACGCAGCACCCTGAGTACTGAGTACCCAGCACCCCGTGCCCTGAGCACCCAGCACCCTGAGTACTGAGCACCCTGAGTACTGAGCACCTAGCACCCCGAGCACTGAGCACCCAGCACCCTGAGCACTGAGCACCCTGCACCCTGAGTACTGAGCATCAAGCACCCTGAGCACTGAGCACCCAGCACCCGGAGCACTGAGCACCCAGCACCCTGAGTACTGAGCACCCAACGTACTGAGCATCGAGCACCCCGAGCACTGAGCACCCAGCACCCTGAGTACTGAGCACCCAGCACCCCGAGCACTGAGGACCCAGCACCCTGAGTACTGAGCACCGCGCACCCTGAGTACTGAGCACCCAGCACCCCGAGCACTGAGCACCCAGCACCCCGAGCACTGAGCACCCAGCACCCTGAGCACTGAGCACCCTGAGGACTGAGCACCCAGCACCCTGAGTACTGAGCACCCAGCATCCTGATTACTGAGCACCGATCACCGTGAGCACTGAGCACCCAGCAACCCGAGCACTGAGCACCCAGCACCCTGAGTACTGAGCACCCTGAGTACTGAGCACCCAGCACCCCGAGCACTGAGCACCCTGCACCCTGAGTACTGAGCACCCTGAGTACTGAGCACCCAGCACCCTGAGCACTGAGCACCCAGCACCGTGAGTACTGAGCACCCAGCACCCTGAGCACTGAGCACCCAGCACCCTGAGTACTGAGCACCCAGCACCCTGAGTACTTAGCACCCAGCACCCTGAGCACTGAGCACCCAGCACCCTGAGTACTGAGCACCAAGCACCCTGAGTACTGAGCACCCAGCACCCTGAGTACTGAGCACCCAGCACCCTGAGTACTGAGCACCGAGCACCCCGAGTACTGAGCACCCAGCACCCTGAGCACTGAGCACCCAGCACCCTGAGTACTGAGCACCCAGCACACTGAGTACTGAGCACCCAGCACCCCGAGCACTGAGCACCCTGAGTACTGAGCACTAAGCACCCTGAGCGCTGAGCACCCAGCACCCCAAGCACGGAGCACCCAGGACCCCGAGCACTGAGTACTGAGCACCCAGCACCCTGAGTACTGAGCACCAAGCTCCCCGAGCACTGAGCACCCTGAGTACTGAGCACCCAGCACCCCGAGCACTGAGCACCCAGCACCCTGAGTAATGAGCACCCAGCACCCCGAGTACTGAGCACCCAGCACCGTGAGTACTGAGCACCCAGCACCCTGAGTACTGAGCACCCAGCACCCTGAGCACTGAGCACAAAGCACGCTGAGTACTGAGCACTGAGCACCCTGAGTACTGAGCACCAAGGACCCTGAGTACTGAGCACCCAGCTCCCTGAGCACTGAGCACAAAGCACGCTGAGTACTGAGCGCTGAGCTCCCTGAGTACTGAGCACCGAGCACCCTGAGTACTGAGCACCCAGCACCCTGAGCACTGAGCACCCAGCACCCTGAGCACTGAGCACCCAGCACCCCGAGCACTGAGCACCCAGCACCCTGAGCACTGAGCACCCAGCACCCCGAGTACTGAGCACCCAGCACCCTGAGTACTGAGCACCCAGCCCAACGAGCACTGAGCACCCAGCACCCTGAGTACTGAGCACCCAGCACACTGAGTACTGAGCACCCAGCACCCCGAGCACGGAGCACCCTGAGTACTGAGCACTAAGCACCCTGAGCGCTGAGCACCCAGCACCCCAAGCACGGAGCACCCAGGACCCCGAGCACTGAGTACTGAGCACCCAGCACCCTGAGTACTGAGCACCAAGCTCCCCGAGCACTGAGCACCCTGAGTACTGAGCACCCAGCACCCCGATAACAGAGCACCCAGCACCCTCAGCACTGTGCACCCAGCACCCCGAGCCCTGAGCACCCAGCACCCTGAGTACTGAGCACCCTGAGTACTGAGCACCGATCACCCTGAGCACTGAGCACCCAGCACCCTGAGCACTGAGCAACCAGCACCCTGAGTACTGAGCACCGAGCACCCCGAGCACTGAGCACCCAGCACCCTGAGGACTGAGCACCCAGCACGAAGAGTACTGAGCACCGAGCATCCTGAGCACTGAGCACCGAGCACCCCGAACACTGAGCACCCAGCACCCTGAGGACTGAGCACCCAGCACCAAGAGTACTGAGCACCGAGCACCCCGAGCACTGAGCACCGAGCACCCCAAGCACTGAGCAACCAGCACCCTGAGTACTGAGCACCCAGCACCCCGAGCACTGAGCACCCAGCACCCTGAGTAATGAGCACCCAGCACCCCGAGTACTGAGCACCCAGCACCGTGAGTACTGAGCACCCAGCACCCTGAGTACTGAGCACCCAGCACCCTGAGTACTGAACACCCAGCACACCGAGCACTGAGCACCCAGCACCCTGAGTAATGAGCACCCAGCACCCCGAGTACTGAGCACTGAGCACCCTGAGTACTGAGCACCAAGGACCCTGAGTACTGAGCACCCAGCACCCTGAGCACTGAGCACAAAGCACTCTGAGTACTGAGCGCTGAGCACCCTGAGTACTGAGCACCGAGCACCCTGAGTACTGAGCACCCAGCACCCTGAGCACTGAGCACCCAGCACCCTGAGCACTGAGCACCCAGCACCCCGAGCACTGAGCACCCAGCACCCTGAGCACTGAGCACCCAGCACCCCGAGTACTGAGCACCCAGCACCCTGAGTACTGAGTACCCAGCACATCGAGCACTGAGCACCCAGCACCCCGAGCACTGAGCAACCAGCACCCCGAGAATGAGCACCCAGCACCCTGAGTACTGAGAACTGAGCACCCTGAGTACTGAGCACCCAGCACGCTGAGCACTGAGCACCCAGCACCCCGATTACTGAGCAAACAGCACACCGAGCACTGAGCACCCAGCACCCCGAGAATGAGCACCCAGCACACTGAGTACTGAGCACCCAGCACCCTGAGTACTGAGCACCCAGCACAATGAGCACTGAGCACCCTGAGTACTGAGCACCCAGCACCCTGAGTACTGAGCACCCAGCACCCTGAGTACTGAGCACTAAGCACCCAGAGCGCTGAGCACCCAGCACCCCAAGCACGGAGCACACAGGACCCCGAGCACTGAGTACTGAGCACCCAGCACCCTGAGTACTGAGCACCGAGCTCCCCGAGCACTGAGCACCCTGAGTACTGAGCACCCAGCACCCCGATCACAGAGCACCCAGCACCCTCAGCACTGAGCACCCAGCACCCCGAGCACTGAGCACCCAGCACCCTGAGTACTGAGCACCCTGAGGACTGAGCACCGATCACCCTGAGCACTGAGCACCCAGCACCCTGAGTACTGAGCACCCAGCACCCTGAGTACTGAGCACCGAGCACCCCGAGCACTGAGCACCCAGCACCCTGAGCACTGAGCACCCAGCACCCTGAGTACTGAGCACCCAGCACCCTGAGTACTGAGCACCCAGCACCCTGAGTACTGAGTACTGAGCACCCTGAGTACTGAGAACCCAGCACCCCGAGCACTGAGCACCCAGCACCCTGAGTACTGAGCACCGAGCACCCCGAGCACTGAGCACCCAGCACCCTGAGTACTGAGCACCCAGCACCAAGAGTACTGAGCACCGAGCATCCTGAGCACTGAGCACCGAGCACCCCGAGCACTGAGCACCCAGCACCCTGAGTACTGAGCACCCAGCACCAAGAGTACTGAGCACCGAGCACCCCGAGCACTGAGCACCCAGCACTCTGAGTAATGAGCACCCAGCAACCCGAGTACTGATCACCCAGCACCTTGAGTACTGAGCACCAAGCACCCTGAGCACTGAGCACCCAGCACCCCGAGTCCTGAGCAAACAGCACCCCGAGCACTGAGCACCCAGCACTCCGAGAATGAGCACACAGCACCCTGAGTACTGAGCACCCAGCACCCTGAGTACTGAGCACCCAGCACCCTGAGTACTGAGCACCCAGCACCGTGAGTACTGAGCACCGAGCTCCCCGAGCACTGAGCACCCTGAGTACTGAGCACCCAGCACCCCGATCACAGAGCACCCAGCACCCTCAGCACTGAGCACCCAGCACCCCGAGCACTGAGCACCCAGCACCCTGAGTACTGAGCACCCTGAGGACTGAGCACCGATCACCCTGAGCACTGAGCACCCAGCACCCTGAGTACTGAGCACCCAGCACCCTGAGTACTGAGCACCGAGCACCCCGAGTACTGAGCACCCAGCACCCTGAGCACTGAGCACCCAGCACCCCGAGCACTGAGCACGCAGCACCCTGAGTACTGAGCACCCAGCACCCCGAGCCCTGAGCACCCAGCACCCTGAGTACTGAGCACCCTGAGTACTGAGCACCGATCACCCTGAGCACTGAGCACGCAGCACCCTGATTACTGAGCACCCAGCACCCTGAGCACTGAGCACCCAGCACCCTGAGTCCTGAGCACCCAGTACCCTGAGCACTGAGCACCCAGCACCCTGAGTACTGAGCACCGAGCACCCTGAGTACTGAGCACCCAGCACCCTGAGCACTGAGCACCCAGCACCCTGAGTACTGAGCACCCAGCACCCTGAGTACTGAGCACCGAGCACCCCGAGTACTGAGCACCAAGCACCCTGAGCACTGAGCACCCAGCACGCCGAGCACTGAGCACGCAGCACCCTGAATACTGAGCACCCAGCACCCCGAGCCCTGAGCACCCAGCACCCTGAGTACTGAGCACCCTGAGTACTGAGCACCGATCACCCTGAGCACTGAGCACCCAGCACCCTGAGTACTGAGCACCCAGCACCCTGAGCACTAAGCACCCAGCACCCTGAGTCCTGAGCACCCAGTACCCTGAGCACTGAGCACCCAGCACCCTGAGTACTGAGCACCCACCACCCTGAGTATTGAGAACCCAGCACCCTGAGCACTGAGCACCCAACACCCCGAGCACTGAGCACCCAGCACCCTGAGCACTGAGCACCCAGCACCCTGAGTACTGAGCACCCAGCACCCTGAGCACTGAGCACCAAGCACCCTGAGCACTGAGCACCCAGGAACCTGAGTACTGAGCACCCAGCACCCTGAGTACTGAGCAATGAGCACCCTGAGCACTGAGCACCCAGCACCCCGAGCACTGAGATCCCAGCACCCTGAGTACTGAGCACCCAGCACCCTGAGTACTGAGCATTCAGCACCCTGAGTACTGAGCAAAGAGCACCCCGAGCACTGAGCACCCAGCACCCTGAGCACTGAGCACACTGAAGACTGAGCACCCAGCACTCTGAGTACTGACCACCCAACGTACTGAGCACCGAGCACCCTGAGCACTGAGCACCCAGCACCCTGAGTACTGAGCACCCAGCACCCTGAGCAATGAGCACCCTGAGTACTGAGCACCCAACATACAGAGCACCGAGCACCCTGAGCACTGAGAACCCAGCACCCTGAGTACTGAGCACCCAGCACATTGAGCACTGAGCACCGAGCACCCCGAGCACTGAGCACCCAGCACCCGGAGTACTGAGCACCCAGCACAATGAGTACTAAGCAACGAGTACCCTGAGTACTGAGCACCCAGCACCCTGAGCACTGAACACACAGCACCCTGAGTACTGAGCACCTCGAGCACTGAGCACACAGCACACTGAGTACTGAGCACCGAGCACCCCGAGCACTGAGCACCCAGCACCGCGAGCACTGAGCACCCAGCACACCGAGCACTGAGCACCCAGCACCCTGAGCACTGAGCACACAGCGCCCTGAGCACTGAGCACCCAGCACCCTGAGTACTGAGCACACAGCACCCTGAGTACTGAGCACCCAGCACCCGGAGTACTGAGCACCCAGCACAATGAGTACTAAGCAACGAGTACCCTGAGTACTGAGCACCCAGCACCCTGAGCACTGAGTACCCAGCACCCTGAGCACTGAGCACCCAGCACCCTGAGCACTGAACACACAGCACCCTGAGCACTTAGCACCCAGCACCCTGAGTACTGTGCACTGAGCACCCAGCACCCCGAGCACTGAGCACTTAGCACCCTGAGTACTGAGCACTGCGCACCCAGCACCACGAGCACTGAGCACCCAGCACCCTGAGCACTGAGCACCCAGCACCCGAGTACTGAGCACCCAGCACCCTGAGTACTGAGCACCCAGCACCCTGAGTACTGAGCACCCAGCACCCCGAGTACTGAGCACCCAGCACCCTGAGTACTGAGCACCCAGAACCCTGAGCACTGAGCACCCAGCAACCCGAGCACTGAGCACCCAGCACCCTGAGTACTGAGCACCCAGCAACCTGAGCACTGAGCACCCAGCACCCTGAGCACTGAGCACCCAGCACCCTGAGTAGTGAGCACCCAACGTACTGAGCACCGAGCATCCCGAGCACTGAGCACCCAGCTCCCTGAGTACTGAGCACCCTGAGCACTGAGTACTGAGCACTGAGCACCCTGAGCACTGAGCACCCAGCACCCCGAGTACTGAGCACCCAGCACCCCGAGCACTGATCACCCAGCACCCTGAGCACTGAGCACCCAGCACCCTGAGTAGTGAGCACCCAACGTACTGAGCACCCAGCACCCTGAGTACTGAACACCCAGCACCCTGAGCACTGAACACCCTGAGCACTGAGTACTGAGCACTGAGCACCCTGAGCACTTAGCACCCAGCACCCCGAGTACTGAGCACCCAGCACCCCGAGCACTGAGCACCCAACGCCCCGAGCACAGAGCACCCTGAGGACTGACCACTGAGCACCCTGAGCACTGAGAACCCAGCACCCCGAGTACTGAGCACTGAGCACCCTGAGTACTGAGCACCCAGCACCCTGAGTACTGAGCACCCAGCGCCCCGAGCACAGAGCACAGAGCACCCTGAGGACTGAGCACTGAGCACCCTGAGCACTGAGAACCCAGCACCCCGAGTACTGAGCACTGAGCACCCTGAGCACTGAGCACCCAGCGCCCCGAGCACAGAGCACAGAGCACCCTGAGGAGTGAGCACTGAGCACCCTGAGCACTGAGAACCCAGCACCCCGAGTACTGAGCACTGAGCACCCTGAGCACTGAGCACCCAGCACCCTGAGTACTGAGCACTGAGCACCCCGAGTACTGAGTACCCAGCACCCCGAGCACCGAGCACCCAGCACCCGGAGCACTGAGCAACCAGCACCCTGAGCACTGAGCACCCAGCACCCTGAGCACTGAGCACCCAGCACTCTGAGCACTGAGCACCCAGCACCCTGAGCACTGAGCACCCAGCACCCTGAGTACTGAGCACCCAACGTACTGAGCACCGAGCACCCTGAGCACTGAGCACCCAGCACCCTGAGTACTGAGCACCCAGCACCCTGAGCACTGAGCACCCAGCAATCTGAGTACTGAGCACTGAGCACCCCGAGTACTGAGCACCAGGCACCCCGAGCACTAATCACCCAGCACCCCTAGCACCGAGCACCCAGCACCCTGAGCACTAAGCACCCAGCACCCTGAGCACTGAGCACCCAGCACCCTGAGCACTGAGCACCCAGCACCCTGAGCACTGAGCACCCAGCACCCTGAGCACTGAGCACCCAGCACCCTGAGCACTGAGCACCCAGCACCCTGAGCACTGAGCACCCAGCACCCTGAGTACTGAGCACCCAGCACCCTGAGCAATGAGCACCCCGAGCACTGAGCACCCAGCATCCTGAGCACTGAGCACCCAGCACCCCGAGCACTGAGTACCCAGCACCCTGAGTACTGAGCACCCAGCACCCTGAGCACTGAGCACCCAGCACCCTGAGCACTGAGCACCCAGCACCCTGAGTAGTGAGCACCCATCGTACTGAGCACCGAGCACACCGAGCACTGAGCACCCAGCTCCCTGAGTACTGAGCACCGATCACCCCGAGCACTGAGCACCCAGCACCCTGAGTACTGAACTCCGAGCAACCCGAGCACTGAGCACCCAGCGCCCCGAGCACTGAGCACCCAGCACCCTGAGCACTGAGCACCCAGCACCCTGAGTACTGAGCACCCAGCACCCTGAGTACTGAACACCCAGCACCCTGAGCACTGAGCACCCTGAGCACTGAGTACTGAGCACTGAGCACCCTGAGCACTGAGCACCCAGCACCCCGAGTACTGAGCACCCAGCACCCCGAGCACTGAGCACCCAGCGCCCCGAGCACAGAGCACAGAGCACCCTGAGCACTGAGCACTGAGCACCCTGAGCACTGAGCACCCAGCACCCCGAGTACTGAGCACTGAGCACCCTGAGTACTGAGCACCCAGCACCCTGAGTACTGAGCACCCAGCGTACTGAGCACCGAGCACCCAGCACCCTGAGTACTGAGCACCCAGCACCCTGAGCACTGAGCACCCAGCACCCTGAGTACTGAGCACCCAGCGTACTGAGCACCGAGCACCCAGCACCCTGAGTACTGAGCACCCAGCACCCTGAGCACTGAGCACCCAGCACCCTGAGTACTGAGCACTGAGCACCCCGAGTACTGAGCACCCAGCACCCCGAGCACCGAGCACCCAGCACCCGGAGCACTGAGCAACCAGCACCCTGAGCACTGAGCACCCAGCACCCTGAGCACTGAGCACCCAGCACCCTGAGCACTGAGCACCCAGCACCCTGAGCACTGAGCACCCAGCACCCTGAGTACTGAGCACCCAACGTACTGAGCACCGAGCACCCTTAGCACTGAGCACCCAGCACCCTGAGTACTGAGCACCCAGCACCCTGAGCACTGAGCACCCAGCAATCTGAGTACTGAGCACTGAGCACCCCGAGTACTGAGCACCAGGCACCCCGAGCACTAAGCACCCAGCACCCCTAGCACCGAGCACCCAGCACCCTGAGCACTGAGCACCCAGCACCCTGAGCACTAAGCACCCAGCACCCTGAGCACTGAGCACCCAGCACCCTGAGCACTGAGCACCCAGCACCCTGAGCACTGAGCACCCAGCACCCTGAGCACTGAGCACCCAGCACCCTGAGCACTGAGCACCCAGCACCCTGAGTACTGAGCACCCAACGAACTGAGCACCGAGCACCCTGAGCACTGAGCACCCAGCACCCTGAGTACTGAGCACCCAGCACCCTGAGCAATGAGCACCCTGAGTACTGAGCACCCAGCACCTTGAGCACTGAGCACCGAGCACTCCGAGCACTGAGCACCCAGCACCCGGAGTACTGAGCACCCAGCACAATGAGTACTAAGCACCGAGCACCCTGAGTACTGAGCACCCAGCACCCTGACCACTGAATACACAGCACCCTGAGTACTGAGCACCTCGAGCACTGAGCACCCAGCACCCTGAGTACTGAGCAGCGAGCACCCCGAGCAATGAGCACCCAGCACCGCGAGCACTGAGCACCCAGCACCCCGAGCACTCAGCACCCAGCACCCTGAGTACTGAGGACCCAGCACCCTGAGTACTGAGCACCCAGCACCCTGAGCACTGAGCACCCAGCACCCTGAGTACTGAGCACTGAGCTCCCAGCTCCCCGAGCACTGTGCACCCAGAACCCTGAGTACTGAGCACTGCGCACCCAGCACCCCGAGCACTGAGCAGCCAGCACCCTGAGTACTGAGCACCCAGCACCCGAGTACTGAGCACCCAGCACCCTGAGTACTGAGCACCCAGCACCCTGAGTACTGAGCAGCCAGCACCCCGAGTACTTAGCACCCAGCAACCTGAGTACTGAGCACCCAGCACCCTGAGCACTGAGCACCCAGCACCCCGAGCACTGAGCACCCAGCACCCTGAGTACTGAGCACCCAGCACCCTGAGCACTGAGCACCCAGCACACTGAGCACTGAGCACCCAGCACCCTGAGTAGTGAGCACCCAACGTACTGAGCACCGAGCACCCCGAGCACTGAGCACCCAGCACCCTGAGTACTGAGCACCGATCACCCCGAGCACTGAGCACCCAGCACCCTGAGTACTGAGCACTGAGCACCCAGCGCCCCGAGCACTGAGCACCCAGCACCCTGAGCACTGAGCACCCAGCACCCTGAGTACTGAGCACCCAGCACCCTGAGTACTGAACACCCAGCACCCTGAGCACTGAGCACCCTGAGCACTGAGTACTGAGCACTGAGCACCCTGAGCACTGAGCACCCAGCACCCCGAGTACTGAGCACCCAGCACCCCGAGCACTGAGCACCCAGCGCCCCGAGCACAGAGCACCCAGCACCCCGAGCACTGAGCACTGAGCACCCTGAGCACTGAGCACCCAGGAACCCCGAGTACTGAGCACTGAGCACACTGAGTACTGAGCACCAAGCACCCCGAGCACTGAGCACCCAGCAACCTGAGCACTGAGCACCCAGCACCCCGAGCACTGAGCACCCAGCACCCCGAGCACTGAGCACTGAGCACCCTTAGTACTGAGCACCGAGCACCCTGAGTACTGCCACCCAGCAACCTGAGCACTGAGCACGGAGCACCCCGAGGACTGAGCACCCAGCACCGTGTGCACTGAGCAGCCAGCACCCTGAGCACTGAGCACCCAGCACCCGAGTACTGAGCACCCAGCACAATGAGTACTCAGCACCCAGCACCCTGAGTACTGAGCACCCAGCACCCCGAGTACTGAGCACCCAGCACCCTGAGTACTGAGCACCCAGCACCCTGAGCACTGAGCACCCAGCACCCCGAGCACTGAGCACCCAGCGCCCCGAGCACTGAGCACCCAGCACCCTGAGCACTGAGCACCCAGCACCCTGAGTACTGAGCACCCAGCACCCTGAGTACTGAACACCCAGCACCCTGAGCACTGAGCACCCTGAGCACTGAGTACTGAGCACTGAGCACCCTGAGCACTGAGCACCCAGCACCCCGAGTACTGAGCACCCAGCACCCCGAGCACTGAGCACCCAGCGCCCCGAGCACAGAGCACAGAGCACCCTGAGCACTGAGCACTGAGCACCCTGAGCACTGAGCACCCAGCACCCCGAGTACTGAGCACTGAGCACCCTGAGTACTGAGCACCCAGCACCCTGAGTACTGAGCACCCAGCGTACTGAGCACCGAGCACCCAGCACCCTGAGTACTGAGCACCCAGCACCCTGAGCACTGAGCACCCAGCACCCTGAGTACTGAGCACCCAGCGTACTGAGCACCGAGCACCCAGCACCCTGAGTACTGAGCACCCAGCACCCTGAGCACTGAGCACCCAGCACCCTGAGTACTGAGCACTGAGCACCCCGAGTACTGAGCACCCAGCACCCCGAGCACCGAGCACCCAGCACCCTGAGCACTGAGCAACCAGCACCCTGAGCACTGAGCACCCAGCACCCTGAGCACTGAGCACCCAGCACCCTGAGCACTGAGCACCCAGCACCCTGAGCACTGAGCACCCAGCACCCTGAGTACTGAGCACCCAACGTACTGAGCACCGAGCACCCTTAGCACTGAGCACCCAGCACCCTGAGTACTGAGCACCCAGCACCCTGAGCACTGAGCACCCAGCAATCTGAGTACTGAGCACTGAGCACCCCGAGTACTGAGCACCAGGCACCCCGAGCACTAAGCACCCAGCACCCCTAGCACCGAGCACCCAGCACCCTGAGCACTGAGCACCCAGCACCCTGAGCACTAAGCACCCAGCACCCTGAGCACTGAGCACCCAGCACCCTGAGCACTGAGCACCCAGCACCCTGAGCACTGAGCACCCAGCACCCTGAGCACTGAGCACCCAGCACCCTGAGCACTGAGCACCCAGCACCCTGAGTACTGAGCACCCAACGAACTGAGCACCGAGCACCCTGAGCACTGAGCACCCAGCACCCTGAGTACTGAGCACCCAGCACCCTGAGCAATGAGCACCCTGAGTACTGAGCACCCAGCACCTTGAGCACTGAGCACCGAGCACTCCGAGCACTGAGCACCCAGCACCCGGAGTACTGAGCACCCAGCACAATGAGTACTAAGCACCGAGCACCCTGAGTACTGAGCACCCAGCACCCTGACCACTGAATACACAGCACCCTGAGTACTGAGCACCTCGAGCACTGAGCACCCAGCACCCTGAGTACTGAGCACCGAGCACCCCGAGCACTGAGCACCCAGCACCGCGAGCACTGAGCACCCAGCACCCCGAGCACTCAGCACCCAGCACCCTGAGTACTGAGGACCCAGCACCCTGAGTACTGAGCACCCAGCACCCTGAGCACTGAGCACCCAGCACCCTGAGTACTGAGCACTGAGTTCCCAGCTCCCCGAGCACTGTGCACCCAGAACACTGAGTACTGAGCACTGCGCACCCAGCACCCCGAGCACTGAGCAGCCAGCACCCTGAGTACTGAGCACCCAGCACCCGAGTACTGAGCACCCAGCACCCTGAGTACTGAGCACCCAGCACCCTGAGCACTGAGCACCCAGCACCCCGAGCACTGAGCACCCAGCACCCTGAGTACTGAGCACCCAGCACCCTGAGCACTGAGCACCCAGCACCCTGAGCACTGAGCACCCAGCACCCTGAGTAGTGAGCACCCAACGTACTGAGCACCGAGCACCCCGAGCACTGAGCACCCAGCACCCTGAGTACTGAGCACCGATCACCCCGAGCACTGAGCACCCAGCACCCTGAGTACTGAGCACTGAGCACCCAGCGCCCCGAGCACTGAGCACCCAGCACCCTGAGCACTGAGCACCCAGCACCCTGAGTACTGAGCACCCAGCACCCTGAGTACTGAACACCCAGCACCCTGAGCACTGAGCACCCTGAGCACTGAGTACTGAGCACTGAGCACCCTGAGCACTGAGCACCCAGCACCCCGAGTACTGAGCACCCAGCACCCCGAGCACTGAGCACCCAGCGCCCCGAGCACAGAGCACCCAGCACCCCGAGCACTGAGCACTGAGCACCCTGAGCACTGAGCACCCAGGAACCCCGAGTACTGAGCACTGAGCACACTGAGTACTGAGCACCAAGCACCCCGAGCACTGAGCACCCAGCAACCTGAGCACTGAGCACCCAGCACCCCGAGCACTGAGCACCCAGCACCCCGAGCACTGAGCACTGAGCACCCTTAGTACTGAGCACCGAGCACCCTGAGTACTGCCACCCAGCAACCTGAGCACTGAGCACGGAGCACCCCGAGGACTGAGCACCCAGCACCGTGAGCACTGAGCAGCCAGCACCCTGAGCACTGAGCACCCAGCACCCGAGTACTGAGCACCCAGCACAATGAGTACTCAGCACCCAGCACCCTGAGTACTGAGCACCCAGCACCCCGAGTACTGAGCACCCAGCACCCTGAGTACTGAGCACCCAGCACCCTGAGCACTGAGCACCCAGCACCCCGAGCACTGAGCACCCAGCACCCTGAGTACTGAGCACCCAGCACCCTGAGCACTGAGCACCCAGCACCCTGAGCACTGAGCACCCAGCACCCTGAGTAGTAAGCACCCAACGTACTGAGCACCGAGCACCCCGAGCACTGAGCACCCAGCTCCCTGAGTACTGAGCACTGAGCACCCCGAGTACTGAGCACCAGGCACCCCGAGCACTAAGCACCCAGCACCCCTAGCACCGAGCACCCAGCACCCTGAGCACTAAGCACCCAGCACCCTGAGCACTGAGCACCCAGCACCCTGAGTACTGAGCACCCAACGTACTGAGCACCGAGCACCCTTAGCACTGAGCACCCAGCACCCTGAGTACTGAGCACCCAGCACCCTGAGCACTGAGCACCCAGCAATCTGAGTACTGAGCACTGAGCACCCCGAGTACTGAGCACCAGGCACCCCGAGCACTAAGCACCCAGCACCCCTAGCACCGAGCACCCAGCACCCTGAGCACTGAGCACCCAGCACCCTGAGCACTAAGCACCCAGCACCCTGAGCACTGAGCACCCAGCACCCTGAGCACTGAGCACCCAGCACCCTGAGCACTGAGCACCCAGCACCCTGAGCACTGAGCACCCAGCACCCTGAGCACTGAGCACCCAGCACCCTGAGTACTGAGCACCCAACGAACTGAGCACCGAGCACCCTGAGCACTGAGCACCCAGCACCCTGAGTACTGAGCACCCAGCACCCTGAGCAATGAGCACCCTGAGTACTGAGCACCCAGCACCTTGAGCACTGAGCACCGAGCACTCTGAGCACTGAGCACCCAGCACCCGGAGTACTGAGCACCCAGCACAATGAGTACTAAGCACCGAGCACCCTGAGTACTGAGCACCCAGCACCCTGACCACTGAATACACAGCACCCTGAGTACTGAGCACCTCGAGCACTGAGCACCCAGCACCCTGAGTACTGAGCACCGAGCACCCCGAGCACTGAGCACCCAGCACTGCGAGCACTGAGCACCCAGCACCCCGAGCACTCAGCACCCAGCACCCTGAGTACTGAGGACCCAGCACCCTGAGTACTGAGCACCCAGCACCCTGAGCACTGAGCACCCAGCACCCTGAGTACTGAGCACTGAGTTCCCAGCTCCCCGAGCACTGTGCACCCAGAACACTGAGTACTGAGCACTGCGCACCCAGCACCCCGAGCACTGAGCAGCCAGCACCCTGAGTACTGAGCACCCAGCACCCGAGTACTGAGCACCCAGCACCCTGAGTACTGAGCACCCAGCACCCTGAGTACTGAGCACCCAGCACCCCGAGTACTTAGCACCCAGCAACCTGAGTACTGAGCACCCAGCACCCTGAGCACTGAGCACCCAGCACCCCGAGCACTGAGCACCCAGCACCCTGAGTACTGAGCACCCAGCACCCTGAGCACTGAGCACCCAGCACCCTGAGCACTGAGCACCCAGCACCCTGAGTAGTGAGCACCCAACGTACTGAGCCCCGAGCACCCCGAGCACTGAGCACCCAGCACCCTGAGTACTGAGCACTGAGCACCCAGCGCCCCGAGCACTGAGCACCCAGCACCCTGAGCACTGAGCACCCAGCACCCTGAGTACTGAGCACCCAGCACCCTGAATACTGAACACCCAGCACCCTGAGCACTGAGCACCCTGAGCACTGAGTACTGAGCACTGAGCACCCTGAGCACTGAGCACCCAGCACCCCGAGTACTGAGCACCCAGCACCCCGAGCACTGAGCACCCAGCGCCCCGAGCACAGAGCACCCAGCACCCCGAGCACTGAGCACTGAGCACCCTGAGCACTGAGCACCCAGGAACCCCGAGTACTGAGCACTGAGCACACTGAGTACTGAGCACCAAGCACCCCGAGCACTGAGCACCCAGCAACCTGAGCACTGAGCACCCAGCACCCCGAGCACTGAGCACCCAGCACCCCGAGCACTGAGCACTGAGCACCCTTAGTACTGAGCACCGAGCACCCTGAGTACTGCCACCCAGCAACCTGAGCACTGAGCACGGAGCACCCCGAGGACTGAGCACCCAGCACCGTGAGCACTGAGCAGCCAGCACCCTGAGCACTGAGCACCCAGCACCCGAGTACTGAGCACCCAGCACAATGAGTACTCAGCACCCAGCACCCTGAGTACTGAGCACCCAGCACCCCGAGTACTGAGCACCCAGCACCCTGAGTACTGAGCACCCAGCACCCTGAGCACTGAGCACCCAGCACCCCGAGCACTGAGCACCCAGCACCCTGAGTACTGAGCACCCAGCACCCTGAGCACTGAGCACCCAGCACCCTGAGCACTGAGCACCCAGCACCCTGAGTAGTAAGCACCCAACGTACTGAGCACCGAGCACCCCGAGCACTGAGCACCCAGCTCCCTGAGTACTGAGCACCGACCACCCCGAGCACTGAGCACCCAGCACCCTGAGTACTGAGCTCCGAGCAACCCGAGCACTGAGCACCCAGCGCCCCGAGCACTGAGCACCCAGCACCCTGAGCACTGAGCACCCAGCACCCTGAGTACTGAGCACCCAGCACCCTGAGTACTGAACACCAAGCACCCTGAGCACTGAGCACCCTGAGCACTGAGTACTGAGCACTAAGCACCCTGAGCACTGAGCACCCAGCATCCTGAGCACTGAGCACCCAGCACCCTGACTACTGAGCACCCAACGAACTGAGCACCGAGCACCCTGAGCACTGAGCACCCAGCACCCTGAGTACTGAGCACCCAGCACCCTGAGCAATGAGCCCCCTGAGTACTGAGCACCCAGCACCTTGAGCACTGAGCACCGAGCACCCCGAGCACTGAGCACCCAGCACCCGGAGTACTGAGCACCCAGCACCCTGAGTACTGAGCACCCAGCACCCTGAGCACTGAGCACCCAGCACCCTGAGCACTGAGCACCCAGCACCCTGAGTAGTGAGCACCCAACGTACAGAGCACCGAGCACCCCGAGCACTGAGCACCCAGCACCCGGAGCACTGAGCACCCAGCACCCTGAGTACTGAGCACCCAGCACCCTGAGCACTGAGCACCCAGCACCCTGAGCACTGAGCACCCAGCACCCTGAGTAGTGAGCACCCAACGTACAGAGCACCGAGCACCCCGAGCACTGAGCACCCAGCACCCTGAGCACCGAGCACCGAGCACCCCGAGCACTGAGCACCCAGCACCCGGAGTACTGAGCACCCAGCACAATGAGTACTAAGCACCGAGCACCCTGAGTACTGAGCACCCAGCACCCTGAGCACTGAACACACAGCACCCTGAGTACTGAGCACCTCGAGCACTGAGCACCCAGCACCCTGAGTACTGAGCACCGAGCACCCCGAGCACCCCGAGCACTGAGCACCCAGCACCGCGAGCACCGAGCACCCAGCACCCCGAGCACTCAGCACCCAGCACCCTGAGTACTGAGCACCCAGCACCCTGAGTACTGAGCACCCAGCACCCTGAGCACTGAGCACCCAGCACCCTGAGTACTGAGCACTGAGCACCCAGCACCCCGAGCACTGTGCACCCAGAACCCTGAGTACTGAGCACTGCGCACCCAGCACCCCGAGCACTGAGCACCCAGCACCCTGAGCACTGAGCACCCAGCACCCGAGTACTGAGCACCCAGCACCCTGAGTACTGAGCACCCAGCACCCTGAGTACTGAGCACCCAGCACCCGAGTACTGAGCACCCAGCACCCTGAGTACTGAGCACCCAGCACCCTGAGTACTGAGCACCCAGCACCCTGAGTACTGAGCACCCAGCACCCCGAGTACTTAGCACCCAGCACCCTGAGTACTGAGCACCCAGCACCCTGAGCACTGAGCACCCAGCACCCCGAGCACTGAGCACCCAGCACCCTGAGTACTGAGCATCCAGCACCCTGAGCACTGAGCACCCAGCACCCTGAGCACCCAGCACCCTGAGTAGTGAGCACCCAACGTACTGAGCACCGAGCACCCCGAGCACTGAGCACCCAGCACCCTGAGTACTGAACAATGATCACCCCGAGCACTGAGCACCCAGCACCCTGAGTACTGAGCTCTGAGCACCCCGAGCACTGAGCACCCAGCGCCCCGAGCACTGAGCACCCAGCACCCTGAGCACTGAGCACCCAGCACCCTGAGTACTGAGCACCCAGCACCCTGAGTACTGAACACCCAGCACCCTGAGCACTGAGCACCCTGAGCACTGAGTACTGAGCACTGAGCACCCTGAGCACTGAGCACCCAGCACCCCGAGTACTGAGCACCCAGCACCCCGAGCACTGAGCACCCAGCGCCCCGAGCACAGAGCACCCAGCACCCCGAGCACTGAGCACTGAGCACCCTGAGCACTGAGCACCCAGGACCCTGAGTACTGAGCACCCAGCAACCTGAGCACTGAGCACCCAGCACCCTGAGCACTGAGCACCCAGCACCCTGAGTAGGGAGCACCCAACGTACTGAGCACCGAGCATCCCGAGCACTGAGCACCCAGCTCCCTGAGTACTGAGCACCCTGAGCACTGAGTACTGAGCACTGAGCACCCTGAGCACTGAGCACCCAGCACCCCGAGTACTGAGCACCCAGCACCCCGAGCACTGATCACCCAGCACCCTGAGCACTGAGCACCCAGCACCCTGAGTAGTGAGCACCCAACGTACTGAGCACCCAGCACCCTGAGTACTGAACACCCAGCACCCTGAGCACTGAACACCCTGAGCACTGAGTACTGAGCACTGAGCACCCTGAGCACTGAGCACCCAGCACCCCGAGTACTGAGCACCCAGCACCCCGAGCACTGAGCACCCAGCGCCACGAGCACAGAGCACAGAGCACCCTGAGGACTGACCACTGAGCACCCTGAGCACTGAGAACCCAGCACCCCGAGTACTGAGCACTGAGCACCCTGAGTACTGAGCACCCAGCACCCTGAGTACTGAGCACCCAGCGCCCCGAGCACAGAGCACAGAGCACCCTGAGGACTGAGCACTGAGCACCCTGAGCACTGAGAACCCAGCACCCCGAGTACTGAGCACTGAGCACCCTGAGCACTGAGCACCCAGCGCCCCGAGCACAGAGCACAGAGCACCCTGAGGAGTGAGCACTGAGCACCCTGAGCACTGAGAACCCAGCACCCCGAGTACTGAGCACTGAGCACCCTGAGCACTGAGCACCCAGCACCCTGAGTACTGAGCACTGAGCACCCCGAGTACTGAGTACCCAGCACCCCGAGCACCGAGCACCCAGCACCCGGAGCACTGAGCAACCAGCACCCTGAGCACTGAGCACCCAGCACCCTGAGCACTGAGCACCCAGCACTCTGAGCACTGAGCACCCAGCACCCTGAGCACTGAGCACCCAGCACCCTGAGTACTGAGCACCCAACGTACTGAGCACCGAGCACCCTGAGCACTGAGCACCCAGCACCCTGAGTACTGAGCACCCAGCACCCTGAGCACTGAGCACCCAGCGCCCCGAGCACAGAGCACAGAGCACCCTGAGTACTGAGCACTGAGCACCCCGAGTACTGAGCACCAGGCACCCCGAGCACTAAGCACCCAGCACCCCTAGCACCGAGCACCCAGCACCCTGAGCACTAAGCACCCAGCACCCTGAGCACTGAGCACCCAGCACCCTGAGCACTGAGCACCCAGCACCCTGAGCACTGAGCACCCAGCACCCTGAGCACTGAGCACCCAGCACCCTGAGCACTGAGCACCCAGCACCCTGAGCACTGAGCACCCAGCACCCTGAGTACTGAGCACCTAGCACCCTGAGCAATGAGCACCCCGAGCACTGAGCGCCCAGCATCCTGAGCACTGAGCACCCAGCACCCCGAGCACTGAGTACCCAGCACCCTGAGTACTGAGCACCCAGCACCCTGAGCACTGAGCACCCAGCACCCTGAGCACTGAGCACCCAGCACCCTGAGTAGTGAGCACCCAACGTACTGAGCACCGAGCACACCGAGCACTGAGCACCCAGCTCCCTGAGTACTTTGCACCGATCACCCCGAGCACTGAGCACCCAGCACCCTGAGTACTGAACTCCGAGCAACCCGAGCACTGAGCACCCAGCGCCCCGAGCACTGAGCACCCAGCACCCTGAGCACTGAGCACCCAGCACCCTGAGTACTGAGCACCCAGCACCCTGAGTACTGAACACCCAGCACCCTGAGCACTGAGCACCCTGAGCACTGAGTACTGAGCACTGAGCACCCTGAGCACTGAGCACCCAGCACCCCGAGTACTGAGCACCCAGCACCCCGAGCACTGAGCACCCAGCGCCCCGAGCACAGAGCACAGAGCACCCTGAGCACTGAGCACTGAGCACCCTGAGCACTGAGCACCCAGCACCCCGAGTACTGAGCACTGAGCACCCTGAGTACTGAGCACCCAGCACCCTGAGTACTGAGCACCCAGCGTACTGAGCACCGAGCACCCAGCACCCTGAGTACTGAGCACCCAGCACCCTGAGCACTGAGCACCCAGCACCCTGAGTACTGAGCACCCAGCGTACTGAGCACCGAGCACCCAGCACCCTGAGTACTGAGCACCCAGCACCCTGAGCACTGAGCACCCAGCACCCTGAGTACTGAGCACTGAGCACCCCGAGTACTGAGCACCCAGCACCCCGAGCACCAAGCACCCAGCACCCGGAGCACTGAGCAACCAGCACCCTGAGCACTGAGCACCCAGCACCCTGAGCACTGAGCACCCAGCACCCTGAGCACTGAGCACCCAGCACCCTGAGCACTGAGCACCCAGCACCCTGAGTACTGAGCACCCAACGTACTGAGCACCGAGCACCCTTAGCACTGAGCACCCAGCACCCTGAGTACTGAGCACCCAGCACCCTGAGCACTGAGCACCCAGCAATCTGAGTACTGAGCACTGAGCACCCCGAGTACTGAGCACCAGGCACCCCGAGCACTAAGCACCCAGCACCCCTAGCACCGAGCACCCAGCACCCTGAGCACTGAGCACCCAGCACCCTGAGCACTAAGCACCCAGCACCCTGAGCGCTGAGCACCCAGCACCCTGAGCACTGAGCACCCAGCACCCTGAGCACTGAGCACCCAGCACCCTGAGCACTGAGCACCCAGCACCCTGAGTACTGAGCACCCAGCACCCTGAGCAATGAGCACCCTGAGTACTGAGCACCCAGCACCTTGAGCACTGAGCACCGAGCACCCCGAGCACTGAGCACCCAGCACCCGGAGTACTGAGCACCCAGCACAATGAGTACTAAGCACCGAGCACCCTGAGTACTGAGCACCCAGCACCCTGAGCACTGAATACACAGCACCCTGAGTACTGAGCACCTCGAGCACTGAGCACCCAGCACCCTGAGTACTGAGCACCGAGCACCCCGAGCACTGAGCACCCAGCACCGCAAGCACTGAGCAACCAGCACCCCGAGCACTCAGCACCCAGCACCCTGAGTACTGAGGACCCAGCACCCTGAGTACTGAGCACCCAGCACCCTGAGCACTGAGCACCCAGCACCCTGAGTACTGAGCACTGAGCTCCCAGCTCCCCGAGCACTGTGCACCCAGAACCCTGAGTACTGAGCACTGCGCACCCAGCACCCCGAGCACTGAGCAGCCAGCACCCTGAGCACTGAGCACCCAGCACCCGAGTACTGAGCACCCAGCACCCTGAGTACTGAGCACCCAGCACCCTGAGTACTGAGCACCCAGCACCCCGAGTACTTAGCACCCAGCAACCTGAGTACTGAGCACCCAGCACCCTGAGCACTGAGCACCCAGCACCCCGAGCACTGAGCACCCAGCACCCTGAGTACTGAGCACCCAGCACCCTGAGCACTGAGCACCCAGCACCCTGAGCACTGAGCACCCAGCACCCTGAGTAGTGAGCACCCAACGTACTGAGCACCGAGCACCCCGAGCACTGAGCACCCAGCACCCTGAGTACTGAGCACCGATCACCCCGAGCACTGAGCACCCAGCACCCTGAGTACTGAGCACTGAGCACCCAGCGCCCCGAGCACTGAGCACCCAGCACCCTGAGCACTGAGCACCCAGCACCCTGAGTACTGAGCACCCAGCACCCTGAGTACTGAACACCCAGCACCCTGAGCACTGAGCACCCTGAGCACTGAGTACTGAGCACTGAGCACCCTGAGCACTGAGCACCCAGCACCCCGAGTACTGAGCACCCAGCACCCCGAGCACTGAGCACCCAGCGCCCCGAGCACAGAGCACCCAGCACCCCGAGCACTGAGCACTGAGCACCCTGAGCACTGAGTACCCAGTAACCCCGAGTACTGAGCACTGAGCACACTGAGTACTGAGCACCAAGCACCCCGAGCACTGAGCACCCAGCACCCTGAGCACTGAGCACCCAGCACCCTGAGTACTGAGCACCCAGAACCCTGAGCAATGAGCACCCTGAGTACTGAGCACCCAGCACCTTGAGCACTGAGCACCGAGCACCCCGAGCACTGAGCACCCAGCACCCGGAGTACTGAGCACCCAGCACAATGAGTACTAAGCACCGAGCACCCTGAGTACTGAGCACCCAGCACCCTGAGCACTGAATACACAGCACCCTGAGTACTGAGCACCTCGAGCACTGAGCACCCAGCACCCTGAGTACTGAGCACCGAGCACCCCGAGCACTGAGCACCCAGCACCCCGAGCACTGAGCACTGAGCACCCTTAGTACTGAGCACCGAGCACCCTGAGTACTGCCACCCAGCAACCTGAGCACTGAGCACGGAGCACCCCGAGGACTGAGCACCCAGCACCGTGAGCACTGAGCAGCCAGCACCCTGAGCACTGAGCACCCAGCACCCGAGTACTGAGCACCCAGCACAATGAGTACTCAGCACCCAGCACCCTGAGTACTCAGCACCCAGCACCCCGAGTACTGAGCACCCAGCACCCTGAGTACTGAGCACCCAGCACCCTGAGCACTGAGCACCCAGCACCCCGAGCACTGAGCACCCAGCACCCTGAGCACTGAGCAGCCAGCACCCTGAGCACTGAGCACCCAGCACCCTGAGTAGTAAGCACCCAACGTACTGAGCACAGAGCACCCCGAGCACTGAGCACCCAGCTCCCTGAGTACTGAGCACCGACCACCCCGAGCACTGAGCACCCAGCACCCTGAGCACTGAGCACCCAGCACCCTGAGTACTGAGCACCCAGCACCCTGAGTACTGAACACCAAGCACCCTGAGCACTGAGCACCCTGAGCACTGAGTACTGAGCACTAAGCACCCTGAGCACTGAGCACCCAGCATCCTGAGCACTGAGCACCCAGCACCCTGACTACTGAGCACCCAACGAACTGAGCACCGAGCACCCTGAGCACTGAGCACCCAGCACCCTGAGTACTGAGCACCCAGCACCCTGAGCAATGAGCCCCCTGAGTACTGAGCACCCAGCACCTTGAGCACTGAGCACCGAGCACCCCGAGCACTGAGCACCCAGCACCCGGAGTACTGAGCACCCAGCACAATGAGTACTAAGCACCGAGCACCCTGAGTACTGAGCACCCAGCACCCTGAGCACTGAATACACAGCACCCTGAGTACTGAGCACCTCGAGCACTGAGCACCCAGCACCCTGAGTACTGAGCACCGAGCACCCCGAGCACTGAGCACCCAGCACCGTGAGCACTGAGCACCCAGCACCCCGAGCACTCAGCACCCAGCACCCTGAGTACTGAGCACCCAGCACCCTGAGTACTGAGCACCCAGCACCCTGAGCACTGAGCACCCAGCACCCTGAGTACTGAGCACTGAGCTCCCAGCTCCCCGAGCACTGTGCACCCAGAACCCTGAGTACTGAGCACTGCGCACCCAGCACCCCGAGCACTGAGCACCCAGCACCCTGAGCACTGAGCACCCAGCACCCGAGTACTGAGCACCCAGCACCCTGAGTACTGAGCACCCAGCACCCTGAGTACTGAGCACCCAGCACCCCGAGTACTTAGCACCCAGCACCCTGAGTACTGAGCACCCAGCACCCTGAGCACTGAGCACCCAGCACCCCGAGCACTGAGCACCCAGCACCCTGAGTACTGAGCACCCAGCACCCTGAGCACTGAGCACCCAGCACCCTGAGCACTGAGCACCCAGCACCCTGAGGAGTGAGCACCCAACGTACTGAGCACCGAGCACCCCGAGCACTGAGCACCCAGCACCCTGAGCACCGAGCACCGAGCACCCTGATCACTGAGCACCCAGCACCCGGAGTACTGAGCACCCAGCACAATGAGTACTAAGCACCGAGCACCCTGAGTACTGAGCACCCAGCACCCTGAGCACTGAACACACAGCACCCTGAGTACTGAGCACCTCGAGCACTGAGCACCCAGCACCCTGAGTACTGAGCACCGAGCACCCCGAGCACCCCGAGCACTGAGCACCCAGCACCGCGAGCACTGAGCACCCAGCACCCCGAGCACTCAGCACCCAGCACCCTGAGGACTGAGCACCCAGCACCCTGAGTACTGAGCACCCAGCACCCTGAGCACTGAGCACCCAGCACCCTGAGTACTGAGCACTGAGCACCCAGCACCCCGAGCACTGTGCACCCAGAACCCTGAGTACTGAGCACTGCGCACCCAGCACCCCGAGCACTGAGCACCCAGCACCCGAGTACTGAGCACCCAGCCCCTTGAGCACTGAGCACCCAGCACCCGAGTACTGAGCACCCAGCACCCTGAGTACTCAGCACCCAGCACCCCGAGCACCGAGCACCCAGCAACCTGAGCACTGAGCACCCAGCACCCTGAGCACTGAGCACCCAGCACCCTGAGCACTGAGCACCCAGCACCCTGAGCACTGAGCACCCAACGTACTGAGCACCGAGCACCCCGAGCACTGAGCACCCAGCACTGAGCACCCAGCACCCTGAGTACTGAGCACCCAGCACCCTGAGCACTGAGTACCCAGCGCCCTGAGCACTGAGCACCCAGCACCCTGAGCACTGAGCTGCCAGCACCCTGAGCACTGAGCACCCAGCACCCTGAGCACTGAGCACCCAGCACAATGAGTACTAAGCACCGAGCACCCTGAGTACTGAGCACCCAGCACCCTGAGCACTGAACACACAGCACCCTGAGTACTGAGCACCTCGAGCACTGAGCACCCAGCACCCTGAGTACTGAGCACCGAGCACCCCGAGCACCCCGAGCACTGAGCACCCAGCACCGCGAGCACTGAGCACCCAGCACCCCGAGCACTCAGCACCCAGCACCCTGAGGACTGAGCACCCAGCACCATGAGTACTGAGCACCCAGCACCCTGAGCACTGAGCACCCAGCACCCTGAGTACTGAGCACTGAGCACCCAGCACCCCGAGCACTGTGCACCCAGAACCCTGAGTACTGAGCACTGCGCACCCAGCACCCCGAGCACTGAGCACCCAGCACCCTGAGCACTGAGCACCCAGCACCCGAGTACTGAGCACCCAGCACCCTGAGTACTGAGCACCCAGCACCCTGAGTACTGAGCACCCAGCACCCGAGTACTGAGCACCCAGCACCCTGAGTACTGAGCACCCAGCACCCTGAGTACTGAGCACCCAGCACCCCGAGTACTGAGCACCCAGCACCCCGAGTACTTAGCACCCAGCACCCTGAGTACTGAGCACCCAGCACCCTGAGCACTGAGCACCCAGCACCCCGAGCACTGAGCACCCAGCACCCTGAGTACTGAGCATCCAGCACCCTGAGCACTGAGCACCCAGCACCCTGAGCACTGAGCACCCAGCACCCTGAGTAGTGAGCACCCAACGTACTGAGCACCGAGCACCCCGAGCACTGAGCACCCAGCACCCTGAGTACTGAGCAATGATCACCCCGAGCACTGAGCACCCAGCACCCTGAGTACTGAGCTCTGAGCACCCCGAGCACTGAGCACCCAGCGCCCCGAGCACTGAGCACCCAGCACCCTGAGCACTGAGCACCCAGCACCCTGAGTACTGAGCACCCAGCACCCTGAGTACTGAACACCCAGCACCCTGAGCACTGAGCACCCTGAGCACTGAGTACTGAGCACTGAGCACCCTGAGCACTGAGCACCCAGCACCCCGAGTACTGAGCACCCAGCACCCCGAGCACTGAGCACCCAGCGCCCCGAGCACAGAGCACCCAGCACCCCGAGCACTGAGCACTGAGCACCCTGAGCACTGAGCACCCAGCACCCCGAGTACTGAGCACTGAGCACCCTGAGTACTGAGCACCAAGCACCCTGAGCACTGAGCACCCAGCAACCTGAGCACTGAGCACCCAGCACCCCGAGCACTGAGCACCCAGCACCCCGAGCACTGAGCACTGAGCACCCTTACTACTGAGCACCGAGCACCCTGAGTACTGCCACCCAGCACCCTGAGCACTGAGCACGGAGCACCCCGAGGACTGAGCACCCAGCACCGTGAGCACTGAGCAGCCAGCCCCCTGAGCACTGAGCACCCAGCACCCGAGTACTGAGCACCCAGCACCCTGAGTACTCAGCACCCAGCACCCCGAGCACCGAGCACCCAGCAACCTGAGCACTGAGCACCCAGCACCCTGAGCACTGAGCACCCAGCACCCTGAGCACTGAGCACCCAGCACCCTGAGCAATGAGCACCCAACGTACTGAGCACTGAGCACCCCGAGCACTGAGCACCCAGCACTGAGCACCCAGCACCCTGAGTACTGAGCACCCAGCACCCTGAGCACTGAGTACCCAGCGCCCTGAGCACTGAGCACCCAGCACCCTGAGCACTGAGCACCCAGCACCCTGAGCACTGAGCACCCAGCACCCTGAGCACTGAGCACCCAACGTACTGAGCACCGAGCACACGGAGCACTGAGCACCCAGCACCCTGACTACTGAGCACCGATCACCCCGAGCACTGAGCACCCAGCACCCTGAGTACTGAGCTCCGAGCACCCGGAGCACTGAGCATCCAGCGCCCCGAGCACTGAGCACCCAGCACCCTGAGCACTGAGCACCCAGCACCCTGTGTACTGAGCACCCAGCAGCCCGAGCACTGAGCACCCAGCACCCTGAGCACTGAGCACCCAGCACACGGAGCACTGATCACCCAGCACCCTGAGCACTGAGCACCCAGCACCCTGAGTACTGAGCACCCAGCAACCTGAGTACTGAGCACTCAGCACCCTGAGGACTGAGCACCCAGCACCCTGAGCACTGAGCACCCAGCACCCTGAGTACTGAGCACCCAGCACCCTGAGTACTGAGCACTCAGCACCCTGAGGACTGAGCACCCAGCACCCTGAGCACTGAGCACCCAGCACCCTGAGTACTGAGCACCGATCACCCTGAGCACTGAGCACCCAGAACCCCGAGCACTGAGCACCCAGCACCCTGAGTACTGAGCACCCAGTACCCCGAGCACTGAGCACCCAGCACCCTGAGTACTGAGCACCCTGACTACTGAGCAAAGATCACCCTGAGCACTGAGCTCCCAGCACCCTGAGTACTGAGGACCCAGCAACCTGAGCACTGAGCACCCAGCACCCTGAGTACTGAGCACCCAGCACCCTGAGCACTGAGCACCCAGCACCCTGAGTACTGAGCACCCAGCACCCTGAGCACTGAACACCCAGCACCCTGAGTACTGAGCACCCAGCACCACGAGCACTGAGCACCCAGCACCCCGAGAATGAGCACCCAGCACCCCGAGTACTGAGCACCGAGCACCCTGCGCACTGAGTACCCAGCACCCTGAGCACTGAGCACCCAGCACCCTGCGCACTGAGTACCCAGCACCCTGAGCACTGAGCACCCAGCACCCTGAGTACTGAGCACCCAGCACCCTGAGTACTGAGCACCCAGCACCCTGCGCACTGAGCACCGAGCACCCCGAGTACTGAGCACCGAGCACACTGAGCACTGAGCACCCAGCACCCTGAGTACTGAGCACCCAGCACCCTGCGCACTGAGCACCGAGCACCCCGAGTACTGAGCACCGAGCACACTGAGCACTGAGCACCCAGCACCCTGAGCACTGAGCACCCAGCACCCTGAGTACTGAGCACTGAGCACCCAGCACCCCGAGCACTGAGCACCCAGCACCCTGAGTACTAAACACCGAGCACCCTGAGTACTGAGCACCCAGCACCCTGAGCACTGAACACACAGCACCCTGAGTACTGACCACCTCGAGCACTGAGCACCCAGCACCCCGAGCACTGAGCACCCAGCACCCCGAGCACTGAGCACCCAGCACCCTGAGTACTGAGCACCCAGCACACTGAGTACTGAGCACCCAGCACCCTGAGCACTGAGCACCCAGCACCCTGAGCACTGAGCACCCAGCACCCTGAGCACTGAGCACCCAGCACCCTGAGTACTGAGCACTGAGCACCCAGCACCCCGAGCACTGAGCACCTAGCACCCTGAGTACTAAGCACCCAGCACCCTGAGTACTGAGCACCGATCACCCTGAGCACTGAGCATCCAGCACCCCGAGCACTGAGCACCCAGCAACCTGAGTACTGAGCACCCAGCACCCCGAGCACTGAGCACCCAGCACCCTGAGTACTGAGCACCCTGAGTACTGAGCACCGATCACCCTGAGCACTGAGCTCCCAGCACCCTGAGTACTGAGCACCCAGCACCCTGAGCACTGAGCACCCAGCACCCTGAGTACTGAGCACCCAGCACCCTGAGCACTGAGCACCCAGCACCCTGAGTACTGAGCACCCAGCACCCTGAGCACTGAGCACCCAGCACCCTGAGTACTGAGCCGAGCACTGAGCACCCAGCACCCCGAGAATGAGCACCCAGCACCCCATGTACTGAGCACCGAGCACCCTGTGCACTGAGTACCCAGCACCCTGAGCACGGAGCACCCAGCACCCTGAGTACTGAGCACCCAGCACCCTGAGTACTGAGCACCCAGCACCCTGAGAACTGAGCACCGAGCACCCCGAGTACTGAGCACGCAGCACCCTGAGCACTGAGCACCCAGCACCCTGAGTACTGAGCACCCAGCACCCTGAGTACTGAACACCCAGCACCCTGAGCACTGAGCACTGAGCACCCTGAGCACTGAGTACTGAGCACCGAGCACCCCGAGCACTGAGCAACCAGCACCCGGAGTACTGAGCACCCAGCACCCTGAGTACTAAGCACTGAGCACCCTGAGTACTGAGCACCCTGCACCCTGAGCACTGAACATACAGCACCCTGAGCACCGAGCACCCCGAGCACTGAGCACCCAGCACCCCGAGTAATGAGCACCCAGCACCCCGAGCACTGAGCACCCAGCACCCTGAGCACTGAGCACCCAGCACCCTGAGTACTGAGCACCCAGCACCCTGAGCACTGAGTACCCAGCACCCTGAGCACTGAGCACCCAGCACCCTGTGCACTGAGCACCCAGCACCCTGAGCACTGAGCACCCAGCACCCTGAGTACTGAGCACTGAGCACCCAGCACCCCGAGCACTGAGCACCCAGCACCCTGTGCACTGAGCACCCAGCAACCTGAGCACTGAGCACCCAGCACCCTGAGTACTGAGCACTGAGCACCCAGCACCCCGAGCACTGAGCACCCAGCACCCTGAGCACTGAGCACCCAGCACCCGAGTACTGAGCACCCAGCACCCTGAGTACTGAGCACCCAGCACCCTGAGTACTGAGCACCCTGAGTACTGAGCACCGATCACCCTGAGCACTGAGCTCCCAGCACCCTGAGTACTGAGCACCCAGCACCCTGAGCACTGAGTACTGAGCACCGAGCACCCCGAGCACTGAGCACCCAGCACCCGGAGTACTGAGCACCCAGCACCCTGAGTACTAAGCACTGAGCACCCTGAGTACTGAGCACCCAGCACCCTGAGCACTGAACATACAGCACCCTGAGCACCGAGCACCCCGAGCACTGAGCACCCAGCACCCCGAGCACTGAGCACCCAGCACCCCGAGCACTGAGCACCCAGCACCCTGAGCACTGAGCACCCAGCACCCTGAGTACTGAGCACCCAGCACCCGGAGCACTGAGTACCCAGCACCCTGAGCACTGAGCACCCAGCACCCTGTGCACTGAGCACCCAGCACCCTGAGCACTGAGCCCCCAGCACCCTGAGTACTGAGCACTGAGCGCCCAGCACCCCGAGCACTGAGCACCCAGCACCCTGTGCACTGAGCACCCAGCAACCTGAGCACTTAGCACCCAGCACCCTGAGTACTGAGCACTGAGCACCCAGCACCCCGAGCACTGAGCACCCAGCACCCTGAGCACTGAGCACCCAGCACCCGAGTACTGAGCACCCAGCACCCTGAGTACTGAGCACCCAGCACCCTGAGTACTGAGCACCCAGCACCCCGAGTACTGAGCACCCAGCACCCTGAGTACTGAGCACTGAGCACCCAGCACCCCGAGCACTGCGCACCCAGCACCCTGAGTACTGAGCACCCAGCACCCTGAGCACTGAGCACCCAGCACCCTGAGCACTGAGCACCCAGCACCCTGAGCACTGAGCACCCAGCACCCTGAGTAGTGAGCACCCAACGTACTGAGCACCGATCACCCCGAGCACTGAGCACCCAGCACCCTGAGTACTGAGCACTGAGCACCGATCACCCGGAGCAATGAGCACCCAGCACCCTGAGTAGTGAGCACCCAACGTACTGAGCACCGAGCACCCCGAGCACTGAGCACCCAGCACCCTGAGTACTGAGCACCGTTCACCCCGAGCACTGAGCACCCAGCACCCTGAGTACTGAGCTCCGAGCACCCTGAACACTGAGCACCCAGCACCCTGAGCACTGATCACCCAGCACCCTGAGCACTGAGCACCCAGCACCCTGAGTACTGAGCACCCAGCACCCTGAGTACTGAGCACTCAGCACCCTGAGTACTGAGCACCGAGCACCCCGAGCACTGAGCACCCAGCACCCTGAGCACTGAGCACCCTGAGGACTGAGCACCCAGCACACTGAGAACTGAGCACCCAGCACCCTGAGTACTGAGCACCGATCACCCTGAGCACTGAGCACCCAGAACCCCGAGCACTGAGCACCCAGCAACCTGAGTACTGAGCACCCAGCACCCCGAGCACTGAGCACCCAGCACCCTGAGTACTGAGCACCCTGAGTACTGAGCACCGATCACCCTGAGCACTGAGCTCCCAGCACCCTGAGTACTGAGCACCCAGCACCCTGAGCACTGAGCACCCAGGACCCTGAGTACTGAGCACCCAGCACCCCGAGTACTGAGCACCCAGCACCCCGAGCACTGAGCACCCAGCACCCCGAGCACTGAGCACCCAGCACCCTGAGTACTGAGCACCCAGCACCCTGAGTACTGAGCACCCAGCACCCTGAGCACTGAGCACCCAGCACCCTGAGTAGTGTGCACCCAACGTACTGAGCACTGAGCACCCCGAGCACTGAGCACCCAGCACCCTGAGTACTGAGCTCCGAGCACCCCGAGCTCTGAGCACCCAGCGCCCCGAACACTGAGCACCCAGTACCCTGAGCACTGAGCACCCAGCACCCTGAGTACTGAGCACCCAGCACCCCGAGCACTGAGCACCCAGTACCCTGAGAACTGAGCACCCAGCACACTGAGCACTGATCACCCAGCACCCTGAGCACTGAGCACCCAGCACCCTGAGTACTGAGCACCCAGCACCCTGAGTACTGAGCACTCAGCACCCTGAGTACTGAGCACCGAGCACCCCGAGCACTGAGCACCCAGCATCCTGAGAACTGGGCACCCTGAGGACTAAGCACCCAGCACCCTGAGCACTGAGCACCCAGCACCCTGAGTACTGAGCACCGATCACCATGAACACTGAGCACCCAGAACCCCGAGCACTGAGCACCCAGCACCCTGAGTACTGAGCACCCAGCACCCCGAGCACAGAGCACCCAGCACCCTGTGTACTGAGCACACTGAGTACTGAGCAAAGATCACCCTGAGCACTGAGCTCCCAGCACCCTGAGTAGTGAGCACCCAACGTACTGAGCACCGAGCACCCCGAGCACTGAGCACCCATCACCCTGAGTACTGAGCTCCGAGCACCCCGAGCACTGAGCACCCAGCGCCCCGAGCACTGAGCACCCAGCACCCTAAGCACTTAGCACCCAACACCCGG
>NW_024544127.1:0-40384 GCF_018167655.1 Microtus oregoni | reverse complement strand
TGCTCAGTACTCGGTGTGCAGGGTGCTCAGTACTCGGGGTGCTGGGTGCTCAGTGCTCAGGGTGCTGGGTGGTCAGTACTCAGGGTGCTGAGTGCTCAGTACTCAGGGTGCTGGGTGCTCAGTACTCAGGTTGCTGGTTGCTCAGTGCTCGGGGTGCTGGGTGCTCAGTGCTCAGAATGCTCGGTGCTTAGTACTCATGGTTCTCAGTACTCAGGGTGCTGGGTGCTCATTGTCGGGGTGCTGGGAGCTCAGTACTCAGGGTGCTGGGGGCTCAGTACTCAGTGTGCTGGGTGCTCAGTACTCAGGGTGCTCGGTTCTCAGTACTCAGGGTGCTGGGTGCTCATTGTCGTGGTGCTGGGTGCTCAGTACTCAGGGTGCTGGGTGCTCAGTGCTCGGGGTGCTGGGTGCTCAGTACTCGGGGTGCTCAGTGCTCAGTACTCAGAGTGCTGGGTGCTCAGTACTCAGTGTGCTGGGTGCTCAGTGCTCGGGGTGCTGGGTGCTCAGTACTCGGGGTGCTCAGTGCTCAGTACTCAGGGTGCTGGGTGCTCAGTACTCAGGGTGCTGGGTGCTCCGTACTCGGGGTGCAGGGTGCTCAGTGCTCAGGGAGCTGGGTGCTCAGTGCTCAGGGTGCTGGGTGCTCAGTGCTGAGGGTATTGCTGGGTGCTCAGTACTCAGGGTGCTGGGTGCTCAGTGCTCAGGGTGCTGGGTGCTCAGTACTAAGGGTGCTGGGTGCTCAGTACTCAGGGTGCTCGGTGCTCAGTACTCAGGGTGCTGGGTGCTCAGAGCTCAGGGTGCTGGGTACTCAGTACTCAGGGTGCTGGGTGCTCAGTACTCTGGGTTTTGGGTGCTCAGTACTCAGGGTGCTGGGTGCTCCGTGCTCAGGGTGCTGGGTGCTCAGTGCACAGGGTTCTGGGTGCTCAGTGCTCAGGGTGCTGTGTGCTCAGTACTCAGGGTGCTGGGTGCTTAGTGCTCGAGGTGCTCGGTGCTCAGTACTCAAGGTGCTGGGTGCTCAGTGCTCAGGGTGCTGGGTGCTCAGTCCTCGGGGTGCTCCGTGCTCATGGTGCTGGGTGCTCAGTGCTCAGGGTGCTGGGTGCTCAGTGCTCGGGGTGCTGGGTGCTCAGTACTCAGTGTGCTCAGTGCTCGGGGGAGCTCGGTGCTCAGTACTCAGGGTGCTGGGTGCTCAGTTCTCAGTGCTCGGGGTCCTGGTTGCTCCGTGCTCGGGGTGCTGGGTGCTCAGTGCTCTGGGTGCTTAGTGCTCAGTACTCAGGGTGCTGGGTGCTCAGTACTCATGGTGCTGGGTGCTCATTCTCAGGGTGCTGGGTGCTCAGTACTCGGGGTGCTCCGTGCTCAGGGTGCTGGGTGCTCTGTGCTCAGGTTGCTGGGTGCTCTGTCCTCAGGGTGCTGGGTGCTCAGTACTCGGGGTGCTCCGTGCTCAGGGTGCTGGGTGCTCAGTGCTCAGGGTGCTGGGTGCTCAGTGCTCGGGGTGCTGGGTGCTGAGTGCTCAGGGTGCTGGGTGCTCAGTGCTCGGGCTGCTCGGTGCTCAGTGCTCAGGGTCCTGGGTACTCAGTACTCAGGGTGCTGGGTGCTTAGTACTCAGGGTGCTCAGTGCTCAGAACACAGGGTGCTGGGTGCTCAGTGCTCGGGGTGCTGGGTGCTCAGTGCTCAGTACTCAGGGTGCTGGGTGCTCAGTGCTCGGGGTGCTGGGTGCTCAGTACTCAGCGTGCTGGGTGCTCAGTACTCAGTGTGCTGGGTGCTCAGTTCTCAGGGTGCTGGGTGCTCAGTGCTCAGGGTGCTGGGTGCTCAGTGATCGGGGTGCTGAGTGCTCAGTACTCAGTGTGCTCAGTGCTCGGGGAGCTCGGTGTTCAGTACTCAGGGTGCTGTCTGCTCAGTTCTCAGTGCTCGGGGTCCTGGGTGCTCCGTGCTCGGGGTGCTGGGTGCTCAGTGCTCTGGGTGCTTAGTGCTCAGTACTCAGGGTGCTGGGTGCTCAGTACTCATGGTGCTGGGTGCTCATTCTCAAGGTGCTGGGTGCTCAGTGCTCGGGTTGCTGGCTGCTCAGTACTCATGTTGCTGGGGGCTCAGTACTCAGGGTGCTGGGTGCTCAGTACTCAGGGTGCTCGTTTCTCAGTACTCAGGGTGCTGGGTGCTCATTCTCGGGGTGCTGGGTGCTCAGTGCTAGGGGTGCTGGGTGCTCAGTACTCAGGGTGCTGGGGGCTCAGTACTCAGGGTGCGGGGTGCTCACTACTCAGGGTGATCTGTTCTCAGTACTCAGGTTGCTGGTGCTCAGTGCTCGGGGTGCTGGGTGCTCAGTACTCGGGGTGCTCAGTTCTCAGTACTCAGGGTGCTGGGTGCTCAGTATTCAGGGTGCTGGGTGCTCAGTGCTTGGGGTGCTCGGTGCTCAGTACTCGGTGTGCAGGGTGCTCAGTACTCGGGGTGCTGGGTGCTCAGTGCTCAGGGTGCTGGGTGCTCAGTACTCAGGGTGCTGAGTGCTCAGTACTCAGGGTGCTGGGTGCTCAGTACTCAGGTTGCTGGTTGCTCAGTACTCAGGGTGCTGGGTGCTCAGTGCTCAGGGTGCTGGGTGCTCAGTGCTCGGGGTGCTGGGTGCTCAGGGCTGTGGTGCTGGGTGCTCAGTGCTCAGGGTGCTGGGTGCTCAGTGCTCAGTGCTCAGGGTGCTGGTTGCTCAGTACTCAGGGTGCTGGGTGCTCAGTACTCAGGGTGCTGGGTGCTCAGTGCTCAGGGTGCTCTGTGCTCAGTACTCAGGGTGCTGGGTGCTCAGTGCTCGGGGTGCTGCGTGCTCAGTGCTCAGGGAGCTGCGTGCTCAGTGCTCAGGGTGCTGGGTGCTCAGTACTCAGGGTGCTGGGTGCTCAGTGCTCAGGGTGCTGGGTGCTCAGTCCTCAGGGTGCTCAGTACTCAGGGTGCTCGGTGCTCAGTGCTCAGTACTCACGGTGCTCAGTGCTCAGGATGCTGGTTGCTCAGTGCTCGGGGTGCTGGGTGCTCAGTACTCAGGGTGCTGGGTGCTCAGTACTCGGGGTGCTGGGTGCTCAGTACTCAGGGTGCTGGGTGCTCAGTGCTCGGGGTGCTGGGTGCTCAGTGCTCAGGGTGATCGGTGCTCAGTGCTCAGGGTGCTGGGTGCTCAGTCCTCCGGGTGCACAGTGCTCATTGTGCTGTTTGCTCAGTGCTCGGGGTGCTCGGTGCTCAGTACTCAGGGGGCTGAGTGCTCAGTACTCAGGGTGCTGGGTGCTCAGTACTCAGGGTGCTGGGTGCTCAGTACTCAGGGTGCTGGGTGCTCAGGGTGCTGGGTGCTCAGTACTCAGGGTGCTGGGTGCTCAGTGCTCAGGGTGCTGGGTGCTCAGGGCTGTGGTGCTGGGTGCTCAGTGGTCAGTGCTCAGGGTGCTGGGTGCACAGTGCTCAGTGCTCAGGGTGCTGGTTGCTCAGTACTCAGGGTGCTGGGTGCTCAGTACTCAGGGTGCTGGGTGCTCAGTGCTCAGGGTGCTCTGTGCTCAGTACTCAGGGTGCTGGGTGCTCAGTACTCGGGGTGCTTGTTGCTCAGTACTCGGGGTGCTCAGGACTGTGGTGCTGGGTGCTCAGTGGTCAGTGCTCAGGGTGCTGGGTGCTCAGTGCTCAGTACTCAGGGTGCTCGGTGCTCAGTACTCAGGGTTCTCAGTGCTCAGTACTCAGGGTGCTGGGTGCTCATTTCTCAGGGTGCTGGGTGCTCAGTACTCAGGGTGCTCAGTGCTCAGTACTCGGGGTGCTTGTTGCTCAGTACTCAGGGTGCTCAGTGCTCAGTACTCGGGGTGCTGGGTGCTCAGTGCTCAGGGTGCTCAGTTCTCAGTGCTCGGGGTGCTGGGTGCTCAGTGCTCGGGGCGCTGAGTGCTCAGTGCTCGGGGTGCTGGGTGCTCAGTACTCGGGGTGCTGGGTGCTCAGTGCTCAGGGTGCTCAGTGCTCAGTACTCAGTGCTCAGGGTGCTCAGTGCTCAGTGCTCAGGGTGCTGGGTGTTCAGTACTCAGGGTGCTGGGTGCTCAGTACTCAGGGTGCTGGGTGCTCAGTGCTCGGGGTGCTGGGTGCTCAGTACTCGGGGTGCTCAGTTCTCAGTACTCAGGGTGCTGGGTGCTCAGTACTCAGGGTGCTGGGTGCTCAGTGCTCGGGGTGCTCGGTGCTCAGTACTCGGTGTGCAGGGTGCTCAGTACTCGGGGTGCTGGGTGCTCAGTGCTCAGGGTGCTGGGTGCTCAGTACTCAGGGTGCTGAGTGCTCAGTACTCTGGGTGCTGGGTGCTCAGTACTCAGTTTGCTGGTTGCTCAGTACTCAGGGTGCTGGGTGCTCAGTGCTCAGGGTGCTGGGTGCTCAGTGCTCGGTGTGCTGGGTGCTCAGGGCTGTGGTGCTGGGTGCTCAGTGCTCAGTGCTCAGGGTGCTGGGTGCTCAGTGCTCAGTGCTCAGGGTGCTGGTTGCTCAGTACTCAGGGTGCTGGGTGCTCAGTACTCAGGGTGCTGGGTGCTCAGTGCTCAGGGTGCTCTGTGCTCAGTACTCAGGGTGCTGGGTGCTCAGTGCTCGGGGTGCTGCGTGCTCAGTGCTCAGGGAGCTGGGTGCTCAGTGCTCAGGGTGCTGGGTGCTCAGTACTCAGGGTGCTGGGTGCTCAGTGCTCAGGGTGCTGGGTGCTCAGTCCTCAGGGTGCTCAGTACTCAGGGTGCTCGGTGCTCAGTGCTCAGTACTCAGGGTGCTCAGTACTCAGGGTGCTGGTTGCTCAGTGCTCGGGGTGCTGGGTGCTCAGTACTCAGGGTGCTGGGTGCTCAGTACTCGGGGTGCTGGGTGCTCAGTACTCAGGGTGCTGGGTGCTCAGTGCTCGGATGCTGGGTGCTCAGTGCTCAGGGTGATCGGTGCTCAGTGCTCAGGGTGCTGGGTGCTCAGTCCTCCGGGTGCACAGTGCTCAGGGTGCTGTTTGCTCAGTGCTCGGGGTGCTCGGTGCTCAGTACTCAGGGGGCTGAGTGCTCAGTACTCAGGGTGCTGGGTGCTCAGTACTCAGGGTGCTGGGTGCTCAGTACTCAGGGTGCTGGGTGCTCAGGGTGCTGGGTGCTCAGTACTCAGGGTGCTGGATGCTCAGTGCTCAGGGTGCTGGGTGCTCAGGGCTGTGGTGCTGGGTGCTCAGTGGTCAGTGCTCAGGGTGCTGGGTGCTCAGTGCTCAGTGCTCAGGGTGCTTATTGCTCAGTACTCAGGGTGCTGGGTGCTCAGTACTCAGGGTGCTGGGTGCTCAGTGCTCAGGGTGCTCTGTGCTCAGTACTCAGGGTGCTGGGTGCTCAGTGCTCGGGGTGCTCTGTGCTCAGTACTCAGGGTGCTGGGTGCTCAGTGCTCAGTGTGCTGGGTGCTCAGTGCTCAGGGTGCTGGGTGCTCAGTACTCAGGGTGCTCAGTGCTCAGTACTCGGGGTGCTTGTTGCTCAGTCCTCGGGGTGCTCAGGGCTGTGGTGCTGGGTGCTCAGTGGTCAGTGCTCAGGGTGCTGGGTGCTCAGTGCTCAGTACTCAGGGTGCTCGGTGCTCAGTACTCAGGGTTCTCAGTGCTCAGTACTCAGGGTGCTGGGTGCTCATTTCTCAGGGTGCTGGGTGCTCAGTACTCAGGGTGCTCAGTGCTCAGTACTCGGGGTGCTTGTTGCTCAGTACTCAGGGTGCTCAGTGCTCAGTACTCGGGGTGCTGGGTGCTCAGTGCTCAGGGTGCTCAGTTCTCAGTGCTCGGGGTGCTGGGTGCTCAGTGCTCGGGGCGCTGAGTGCTCAGTGCTCGGGGTGCTGGGTGCTCAGTACTTGGGGTGCTGGGTGCTCAGTGCTCAGGGTGCTCAGTGCTCAGTACTCAGTGCTCAGGGTGCTCAGTGCTCAGTGCTCAGGGTGCTGGGTGTTCAGTACTCAGGGTGCTGGGTGCTCAGTACTCAGGGTGCTGGGTGCTCAGTGCTCAGGGTGCTGGGTGCTCAGTACTCTGGGTGTTGGGTGCTCAGTACTCAGGGAGCTGGGTGCTCCGTGCTCGGGGTGCTGGGTGCTCAGTTCTCAGGGTGCTGGGTGCTCTGTGCTCAGGGTGCTGGGTGCTCAGTGCTCAGGGTGCTGGGTGCTCAGTACTCGGGGTGCTCCGTGCTCAGGGTGCTGGGTGCTCAGTGCTCAGGGTGCTGGGTGCTCAGTGCTCGGGGTGCTGGGTGCTGAGTGCTCAGGGTGCTGGGTGCTCAGTGCTCGGGCTGCTCGGTGCTCAGTGCTCAGGGTCCTGGGTGCTCAGTACTCAGGGTGCTGGGTGCTTAGTACTCAGGGTGCTCAGTGCTCAGTACACAGGGTGCTGGGTGCTCAGTGCTCGGGGTGCTGGGTGCTCAATGCTCAGTACTCAGGGTGCTGGGTTCTCAGTGCTCGGGGTGCTGGTTGCTCAGTACTCAGCGTGCTGGGTGCTCAGTACTCAGGGTGCTTGGTGCTCAGTACTCAGTGTGCTCAGTGCTCGGGGAGCTCGGTGCTCAGTACTCAGGGTGCTGGGTGCTCAGTTCTCAGTGCTCGGGGTCCTGGGTGCTCCGTGCTCGGGGTGCTGGGTGCTCAGTACTCAGGGTGCTCAGTACTCAGGGTGCTGGGTGCTCAGTACTCAGGGTGCTCAGTACTCAGGGTGCTGGGTGCTCAGTGCTCAGGGTGCTGGGTGCTCAGTACTCAGGGTGCTCAGTACTCAGGGTGCTGGGTGCGCAGTGCTTGGGGTGCTGGGTGCTCAGCGCTCAGGGTGCTGGGTGCTCAGTGCTCAGGGTGCTGGGTGCTCAGTACTCAGGGTGCTGGGTGCTTAGTACTCAGGGTGCTGGGTGCTCAGTGCTCAGGGTGCTGGGTGTTCAGTGCTCTGGGTGCTGGGTGCTCAGTGCTCAGGGTGCTGGGGGCTCAGTGCTCAGGGTGCTGGGTGCTCAGTACTCAGGGTGCTGGGTGCTCAGTACTCAGGTTGCTGGTTGCTCAGTACTCAGGGTGCTGGGTGCTCAGTGCTCAGGGTGCTGGGTGCTCAGTGCTCGGGGTGCTGGGTGATCAGGGCTGTGGTGCTGGGTGCTCAGTGCTCAGTGCTCAGGGTGCTGGGTGCTCAGTGCTCAGTGCTCAGGGTGCTGGTTGCTCAGTACTCAGGGTGCTGGGTGCTCAGTACTCAGGGTGCTGGGTGCTCAGTGCTCAGAGTGCTCTGTGCTCAGTACTCAGGGTGCTGGGTGCTCAGTGCTCGGGGTGCTGGGTGCTCAGTGCTCAGGGTGCTGGGTGCTCAGTACTCAGGGTGCTGGGTGCTCAGTACTCAGGGTGCTTGGTGCTCAGTACTCAGGGTGCTCAGTGCTCAGTACTCGGTGTGCTGGGTGCTCAGTGCTCAGGGTGCTCAGTGCTCAGTGCTTGGGGTGCTGGGTGCTCAGTGCTCGGGGTGCTGGGTGCTCAGTACTCGGGGTGCTGGGTGCTCAGTGCTTAGGGTGCTCAGTGCTCAGTACTCAGTGCTCAGGGTGCTCAGTGCTCAGTGCTCAGGGTGCTGGGTGTTCAGTACTCAGGGTGCTGGGTGCTCAGTACTCAGGGTGCTGGGTGCTCAGTACTCAGGGTGCTGGGTGCTCAGTGCTCGGGGTGCTCGGTGCTCAGTACTCGGGGTGCAGGGTGCTCAGTACTCGGGGTGCTGGGTGCTCAGTGCTCAGGGAGCTGGGTGCTCAGTGCTCGGGGTGCTGGGTGCTCAGTGCTGAGGGTGTTGCTGGGTGCTCAGTACTAAGGGTGCTGGGTGCTCATTGCTCAGGGTGCTGGGTGCTCAGTACTAAGGGTGCTGGGTGCTCAGTACTCAGGGTGCTCGGTGCTCAGTACTCAGGGTGCTGGGTGCTCAGAGCTCATTGTGCTGGGTACTCAGTTCTCAGGGTGCTGGGTGCTCAGTACTCTGGGTGTTGGGTGCTCAGTACTCAGGGTGCTGGGTGCTCCGTGCTCAGGGTGCTGGGTGCTCAGTGCTCAGGGTTCTGGGTGCTCAGTGCTCAGGGTGCTGGGTGCTCAGTACTCAGGGTGCTGGGTGCTTAGTGCTCGAGGTGCTCGGTGCTCAGTACTCAAGGTGCTGGGTGCTCAGTGCTCAGGGTGCTGGGTGCTCAGTCCTCGGGGTGCTCCGTGCTCATGGTGCTGGGTGCTCAGTGATCAGGGTGCTGGGTGCTCAGTGCTCGGGGTGCTGGGTGCTCAGTACTCAGTGTGCTCAGTGCTCGGGGAGCTCGGTGCTCAGTACTCAGGGTGCTGGGTGCTCAGTTCTCAGTGCTTGGGGTCCTGGTTGCTCCGTGCTCGGGGTGCTGGGTGCTCAGTGCTCTGGGTGCTTAGTGCTCAGTACTCAGGGTGCTGGGTGCTCAGTACTCATGGTGCTGGGTGCTCATTCTCAGGGTGCTGGGTGCTCAGTGCTCGGGTTGCTGGGTGCTCAGTACTCAGGGTGCTGGGGGCTCAGTACTCAGGGTGCTGGGTGCTCATTCTCGGGGTGCTGTGTGCTCAGTGCTCGGGGTGCTGGGTGCTCAGTACTCAGGGTGCTGGGGGCTCAGTACTCAGGGTGCTGGGTGCTCAGTACTCAGGGTGATCTGTTCTCAGTACTCAGGTTGCTGGGTGCTCATTGCTCGGGGTGCTGGGTGCTCAGTACTCGGGGTGCTCAGGGCTCAGTACTCAGGGTGCTGGGTGCTCAGTACTCAGGGTGCTGGGTGCTCAGTGCTCGGGGTGCTCGGTGCTCAGTACTCGGGGTGCAGAGTGCTCAGTACTCGGGGTGCTGGGTGCTCAGTGTTCAGGGAGCTGGGTGCTCAGTGCTCGGGGTGCTGGGTGCTCAGTGCTGAGGGTGGTGCTGGGTGCTCAGTACTCAGGGTGCTGGGTGCTCAGTACTCAGTGTGCTGGGTGCTCAGTGCTCAGAGTGCTCTGTGCTCAGTACTCAGGGTGCTGGGTGCTCAGTGCTCGGGGTGCTGGGTGCTCAGTGCTCAGGGTGCTGTTTGCTCAGTACTCAGGGTGCTGGGTGCTCAGTACTCAGGGTGCTTGGTGCTCAGTACTCAGGGTGCTCAGTGCTCAGTACTCGGGGTGCTGGGTGCTCAGTGCTCAGGGTGCTCAGTGCTCAGTGCTCGGGGTGCTGGGTGCTCAGTGCTCGGGGTGCTGGGTGCTCAGTACTCAGGGTGCTCATTGCTCAGGGTGCTGGGTGCTCAGTACTCATGGTGCTGGGTGCTCATTCTCAGGGTGCTGGGTGCTCAGTACTCAGGGTGCTCATTGCTCAGGGTGCTGGGTGCTCAGTACTCATGGTGCTGGGGGCTCAGTACTCAGGGTGCTGGGTGCTCAGTACTCAGGGTGCTCGGTTCTCAGTACTCAGGGTGCTGGGTGCTCATTGTCGGGGTGCTGGGAGCTCAGTACTCAGGGTGCTGGGGGCTCAGTACTCAGGGTGCTGGGTGCTCAGTACTCAGGGTGCTCGGTTCTCAGTACTCAGGTTGCTGGGTGCTCATTGTCGGGGTGCTGGGTGCTCAGTACTCAGGGTGCTGGGGGCTCAGTACTCAGGGTGCTGCGTGCTCAGTACTCAGGGTGATCTGTTCTCAGTACTCAGGTTGCTGGGTGCTCAGTGATCGGGGTGCTGGGTGCTCAGTACTCGGGGTGCTCAGTGCTCAGTACTCAGGGTGCTGGGTGCTCAGTACTCAGGGTGCTGGGTGCTCAGTGCTCGGGGTGCTCGGTGCTCAGTACTCGGGGTGCAGGCTGCTCAGTACTCGGGGTGCTGGGTGCTCAGTGCTCAGGGAGCTGGGTGCTCAGTGCTCAGGGTGCTGGGTGCTCAGTGCTGAGGGTGGTGCTGGGTGCTCAGTACTCAGGGTGCTGGGTGCTCAGTGCTCAGGGTGCTGGGTGCTCAGTACTAAGGGTACTGGGTGCTCAGTACTCAGGGTGCTCGGTGCTCAGTACTCAGGGTGCTGGGTGCTCAGAGCTCAGGGTGCTGGGTACTCAGTACTCAGGGTGCTGGGTGCTCAGTACTCTGGGTGTTGGGTGCTCAGTACTCAGGGTGCTGGGTGCTCCGTGCTCAGGGTGCTGGGTGCTCAGTGCACAGGGTTCTGGGAGCTCAGTGCTCAGGGTGCTGGGTGCTCAGTACTCAGGGTGCTGGGTGCTTAGTGCTCGAGGTGCTCGGTGCTCAGTACTCAAGGTGCTGGGTGCTCAGTGCTCAGGGTGCTGGGTGCTCAGTCCTCGGGTGCTCCGTGCTCATGGTGCTGGGTGCTCAGTGCTCAGGGTGCTGGGTGCTCAGTGCTCGGGGTGCTGGGTGCTCAGTACTCAGTGTGCTCAGTGCTCGGGGAGCTCGGTGCTCAGTACTCAGGGTGCTGGGTGCTCAGTTCTCAGTGCTCGGGGTCCTGGTTGCTCCGTGCTCGGGGTGCTGGGTGCTCAGTGCTCTGGGTGCTTAGTGCTCAGTACTCAGGGTGCTGGGTGCTCAGTACTCATGGTGCTGGGTGCTCATTCTCAGGGTGCTGGGTGCTCAGTGCTCGGGTTGCTGGGTGCTCAGTACTCAGGGTGCTGGGGGCTCAGTACTCAGGGTGCTGGGTGCTCAGTACTCAGGGTGCTCGGTTCTCAGTACTCAGGGTGCTGGGTGCTCATTCTCGGGGTGCTGGGTGCTCAGTGCTCGGGGTGCTGGGTGCTCAGTACTCAGGGTGCTGGGGGCTCAATACTCAGGGTGCTGGGTGCTCAGTACTCAGGGTGATCTGTTCTCAGTACTCAGGTTGCTGGGTGCTCAGTGCTCATGGTGCTGGGTGCTCAGTACTCAGGTTGCTGGTTGCTCAGTACTCAGGGTGCTGGGTGCTCAGTGCTCAGGGTGCTGGGTGCTCAGTGCTCGGGGTGCTGGGTGCTCAGGGCTGTGGTGCTGGGTGCTCAGTGCTCAGTGCTCAGGGTGCTGGGTGCTCAGTGCTCAGTGCTCAGGGTGCTGGTTGCTCAGTACTCAGGGTGCTGGGTGCTCAGTACTCAGGGTGCTGGGTGCTCAGTGCTCAGAGTGCTCTGTGCTCAGTACTCAGGGTGCTGGGTGCTCAGTGCTCGGGGTGCTGGGTGCTCAGTACTCAGGGTGCCGGGTGCTCAGTGCTCAGGGTGCTCAGTGCTCAGTGCTCGGGGTGCTGGGTGCTCAGTGCTCGGGGTGCTGGGTGCTCAGTACTCGGGGTGCTGGGTGCTCAGTGCTTAGGGTGCTCAGTGCTCAGTACTCAGTGCTCAGGGTGCTCAGTGCTCAGTGCTCAGGGTGCTGGGTGTTCAGTACTCAGGGTGCTGGGTGCTCAGTACTCAGGGTGCTGGGTGCTCAGTACTCAGGGTGCTGGGTGCTCAGTGCTCGGGGTGCTCGGTGCTCAGTACTCGGGGTGCAGGGTGCTCAGTACTCGGGGTGCTGGGTGCTCAGTGCTCAGGGAGCTGGGTGCTCAGTGCTCGGGGTGCTGGGTGCTCAGTGCTGAGGGTGTTGCTGGGTGCTCAGTACTAAGGGTGCTGGGTGCTCATTGCTCAGGGTGCTGGGTGCTCAGTACTAAGGGTGCTGGGTGCTCAGTACTCAGGGTGCTCGGTGCTCAGTACTCAGGGTGCTGGGTGCTCAGAGCTCAGGGTGCTGGGTACTCAGTTCTCAGGGTGCTGGGTGCTCAGTACTCTGGGTGTTGGGTGCTCAGTACTCAGGGTGCTGGGTGCTCCGTGCTCAGGGTGCTGGGTGCTCAGTGCTCAGGGTTCTGGGTGCTCAGTGCTCAGGGTGCTGGGTGCTAATTACTCAGGGTGCTGGGTGCTTAGTGCTCGAGGTGCTCGGTGCTCAGTACTCAAGGTGCTGGGTGCTCAGTGCTCAGGGTGCTGGGTGCTCAGTCCTCGGGGTGCTCCGTGCTCATGGTGCTGGGTGCTCAGTGCTCAGGGTGCTGGGTGCTCAGTGCTCGGGGTGCTGGGTGCTCAGTACTCAGTGTGCTCAGTGCTCGGGGAGCTCGGTGCTCAGTACTCAGGGTGCTGGGTGCACAGTTCTCAGTGCTTGGGGTCCTGGTTGCTCCGTGCTCGGGGTGCTGGGTGCTCAGTGCTCTGGGTGCTTAGTGCTCAGTACTCAGGGTGCTGGGTGCTCAGTACTCATGGTGCTGGGTGCTTATTCTCAGGGTGCTGGGTGCTCAGTGCTCGGGTTGGTGGGTGCTCAGTACTCAGGGTGCTGGGGGCTCAGTACTCAGGGTGCTGGGTGCTCATTCTCGGGGTGCTGGGTGCTCAGTGCTCGGGGTGCTGGGTGCTCAGTACTCAGGGTGCTGGGGGCTCAGTACTCAGGGTGCTGGGTGCTCAGTACTCAGGGTGATCTGTTCTCAGTACTCAGGTTGCTGGGTGCTCATTGCTCGGGGTGCTGGGTGCTCAGTACTCGGGGTGCTCAGGGCTCAGTACTCAGGGTGCTGGGTGCTCAGTACTCAGGGTGCTGGGTGCTCAGTGCTCGGGGTGCTCGGTGCTCAGTACTCGGGGTGCAGGGTGCTCAGTACTCGGGGTGCTGGGTGCTCAGTGTTCAGGGAGCTGGGTGCTCAGTGCTCGGGGTGCTGGGGGCTCAGTGCTGAGGGTGGTGCTGGGTGCTCAGTACTCAGGGTGCTGTGTGCTCAGTACTCAGGGTGCTGGGTGCTCAGTGCTCAGAGTGCTCTGTGCTCAGTACTCAGGGTGCTGGGTGCTCAGTGCTCGAGGTGCTGGGTGCTCAGTGCTCAGGGTGCTGTTTGCTCAGTACTCAGGGTGCTGGGTGCTCAGTACTCAGGGTGCTTGGTGCTCAGTACTCAGGGTGCTCAGTGCTCAGTACTCGGGGTGCTGGGTGCTCAGTGCTCAGGGTGCTCAGTGCTCAGTGCTCGGGGTGCTGGGTGCTCAGTGCTCGGGGTGCTGGGTGCTCAGTACTCGGGTTGCTGGGTGCTCAGTACTCAGTGCTCAGGGTGCTCAGTGCTCAGTGCTCAGGGTGCTGGGTGTTCAGTACTCAGGGTGCTGGGTGCTCAGTACTCAGGGTGCTGGGTGCTCAGTGCTCGGGGTGCTCGGTGCTCAGTACTCGGTGTGCAGGGTGCTCAGTATTCGGGGTGCTGGGTGCTCAGTGCTCAGGGAGCTGGGTGCTCAGTCCTCGGGGTGCTGGGTGCTCAGTGCTGAGGGTGGTGCTGGGTGCTCAGTACTCAGGGTGCTGGGTGCTCAGTGCTCAGGGTGCTGGGTGCTCAGTACTAAGGGTGCTGGGTGCTCAGTACTCAGGGTGCTCCGTGCTCAGTACTCAGGGTGCTGGGTGCTCAGAGCTCAGGGTGCTGGGTACTCAGTTCTCAGGGTGCTGGGTGCTCAGTACTCTGGGTGTTGGGTGATCAGTACTTAGGGTGCTGGGTGCTCCGTGCTCAGGGTGCTGGGTGCTCAGTGCTCAGGGTTCTGGGTGCTCAGTGCTCAGGGTGCTGGGTTCTCAGTACTCAGGGTGCTGGGTGCTTAGTGCTCGAGGTGCTCGGTGCTCAGTACTCAAGGTGCTGGGTGCTCAGTGCTCAGGGTGCTGGGTGCTCAGTACTCGGGGTGCTCCGTGCTCATGGTGCTGGGTGCTCAGTTCTCAGGGTGCTGGGTGCTCAGTGCTCGGGGTGCTGGGTGCTCAGTACTCAGTGTGCTCAGTGCTCGGGGAGCTCGGTGCTCAGTACTCAGGGTGCTGGGTGCTCAGTTCTCAGTGCTTGGGGTCCTGGTTGCTCCGTGCTCGGGGTCCTGGGTGCTAAGTGCTCTGGGTGCTTAGTGCTCAGTACTCAGTGTGCTGGGTGCTCAGTACTCATGGTGCTGGGTGCTCATTCTCAGGGTGCTGGGTGCTCAGTGCTCAGGTTGCTGGGTGCTCAGTACTCAGGGTGCTGGGGGCTCAGTACTCAGGGTTCTGGGTGCTCAGTACTCAGGGTGCTCGGTTCTCAGTACTCAGGGTGCTGGGTGCTCATTCTCGGGGTGCTGGGTGCTCAGTGCTCGGGGTGCTGGGTGCTCAGTACTCAGGGTGCTGGGGGCTCAGTACTCAGGGTGCTTGGTGCTCAGTACTCAGGGTGATCTGTTCTCAGTACTCAGGTTGCTGGGTGCTCAGTGCTCGGGGTGCTGGGTGCTCAGTACTCGGGGTGCTCAGTGCTCAGTACTCAGGGTGCTGGGTGCTCAGTACTCAGGGTGCTGGGTGCTCAGTGCTCGGGGTGCTCGGTGCTCAGTACTCGGGGTGCAGGGTGTTCGGTACTCTTGGTGCTGGGTGCTCAGTGTTCAGGGAGCTGGGTGCTCAGTGCTCGGGGTGCTGGGTGCTCAGTGCTGAGGGTGGTGCTGGGTGCTCAGTACTCAGGGTGCTGGGTGCTCAGTGCTCATGGTGCTGGGTGCTCATTCTCAGGGTGCTGGGTGCTCAGTGCTCGGGTTGCTGGGTGCTTAGTACTCAGGGTGCTGGGGGCTCAGTACTCAGGGTGCTGGGTGCTCAGTACTCAGGGTGCTCGGTTCTCAGTACTCAGGGTGCTGGGTGCTCATTGTCGGGGTGCTGGAGCTCAGTACTCAGGGTGCTGGGGGCTCAGTACTCAGGGTGCTGGGTGCTCAGTACTCAGGGTGCTCGGTTCTCAGTACTCAGGGTGCTGGGTGCTCATTGTCGGGGTGCTGGGTGCTCAGTACTCAGGGTGCTGGGGGCTCAGTACTCAGGGTGCTGGGTGCTCAGTACTCAGGGTGATCTTTTCTCAGTACTCAGGTTGCTGGGTGCTCAGTGCTCGGGGTGCTGGGTGCTCAGTACTCGGGGTGCTCAGTGCTCAGTACTCAGGCTGCTGGGTGCTCAGTACTCAGGGTGCTGGGTGCTCAGTGCTCGGGGTGCTCGGTGCTCAGTACTCGGGGTGCAGGGTGCTCAGTACTCGGGGTGCTGGGTGCTCAGTACTCAGGGTGCTGGGTGCTCAGTACTCAGGGTGCTGGGTGCTCAGTGCTCGGGGTGCTCGGTGCTCAGTACTCGGGGTGCAGGGTGCTCAGTATTCGGGGTGCTGGGTGCTCATTGCTCAGGGAGCTGGGTGCTCAGTGCTCGGGGTGCTGGGTGCTCAGTGCTGAGGGTGGTGCTGGGTGCTCAGTACTCAGGGTGCTGGGTGCTCAGTGCTCAGGGTGCTGGGTGCTCAGTACTAAGGGTGCTGGGTGCTCAGTACTCAGGGTGCTCGGTGCTCAGTACTCAGGGTGCTGGGTGCTCAGAGCTCAGGGTGCTGGGTACTCAGTTCTCAGGGTGCTGGGTGCTCAGTACTCTGGGTGTTGGGTGATCAGTACTTAGGGTGCTGGGTGCTCCGTGCTCAGGGTGCTGGGTGCTCATTGCTCAGGGTTCTGGGTGCTCAGTGCTCAGGGTGCTGGGTGCTCAGTACTCAGGGTGCTGGGTGCTTAGTGCTCGAGGTGCTCGGTGCTCAGTACTCAAGGTGCTGGGTGCTCAGTGCTCAGGGTGCTGGGTGCTCAGTACTCGGGGTGCTCCGTGCTCATGGTGCTGGGTGCTCAGTGCTCAGGGTGCTGGGTGCTCAGTGCTCGGGGTGCTGGGTGCTCAGTACTCAGTGTGCTCAGTGCTCGGGGAGCTCGGTGCTCAGTACTCAGGGTGCTGGGTGCTCAGTTCTCAGTGCTTGGGGTCCTGGTTGCTCCGTGCTCGGGGTGCTGGGTGCTCAGTGCTCTGGGTGCTTAGTGCTCAGTACTCAGGGTGCTGGGTGCTCAGTACTCATGGTGCTGGGTGCTCATTCTCAGGGTGCTGGGTGCTCAGTGCTCGGGTTGCTGGGTGCTCAGTACTCAGGGTGCTGGGGGCTCAGTACTCAGGGTGCTGGGTGCTCAGTACTCAGGGTGCTCGGTTCTCAGTACTCAGGGTGCTGGGTGCTCATTCTCGGGGTGCTGGGTGCTCAGTGCTCGGGGTGCTGGGTGCTCAGTACTCAGGGTGCTGGGGGCTCAGTACTCAGGGTGCTGGGTGCTCAGTACTCAGGGTGCTCGGTTCTCAGTACTCAGGGTGCTGGGTGCTCATTCTCGGGGTGCTGGGTGCTCAGTGCTCGGGGTGCTGGGTGCTCAGTACTCAGGGTGCTGGGGGCTCAGTACTCAGGGTGCTTGGTGCTCAGTACTCAGGGTGATCTGTTCTCAGTACTCAGGTTGCTGGGTGCTCAGTGCTCGGGGTGCTGGGTGCTCAGTACTCGGGGTGCTCAGTGCTCAGTACTCAGGGTGCTGGGTGCTCAGTACTCAGGGTGCTGGGTGCTCAGTGCTCGGGGTGCTCGGTGCTCAGTACTCGGGGTGCAGGGTGTTCGGTACTCGGGGTGCTGGGTGCTCAGTGTTCAGGGAGCTGGGTGCTCAGTGCTCGGGGTGCTGGGTGCTCAGTGCTGAGGGTGGTGCTGGGTGCTCAGTACTCAGGGTGCTGGGTGCTCAGTGCTCAGGGTGCTGGGTGCTCAGTACTAAGGGTGCTGGGTGCTCAGTACTCAGGGTGCTCGGTGCTCAGTACTCAGGGTGCTGGGTGCTCAGTACTCATGGTGCTGGGTGCTCATTCTCAGGGTGCTGGGTGCTCAGTGCTCGGGTTGCTGGGTGCTTAGTACTCAGGGTGCTGGGGGCTCAGTACTCAGGGTGCTGGGTGCTCAGTACTCAGGGTGCTCGGTTCTCAGTACTCAGGGTGCTGGGTGCTCATTGTCGGGGTGCTGGGAGCTCAGTACTCAGGGTGCTGGGGGCTCAGTACTCAGGGTGCTGGGTGCTCAGTACTCAGGGTGCTCGGTTCTCAGTACTCAGGGTGCTGGGTGCTCATTGTCGGGGTGCTGGGTGCTCAGTACTCAGGGTGCTGGGGGCTCAGTACTCAGGGTGCTGGGTGCTCAGTACTCAGGGTGATCTTTTCTCAGTACTCAGGTTGCTGGGTGCTCAGTGCTCGGGGTGCTGGGTGCTCAGTACTCGGGGTGCTCAGTGCTCAGTACTCAGGGTGCTGGGTGCTCAGTACTCAGGGTGCTGGGTGCTCAGTGCTCGGGGTGCTCGGTGCTCAGTACTCGGGGTGCAGGGTGCTCAGTACTCGGGGTGCTGGGTGCTCAGTACTCAGGGTGCTGGGTGCTCAGTACTCAGGGTGCTGGGTGCTCAGTGCTCGGGGTGCTCGGTGCTCAGTACTCGGGGTGCAGGGTGCTCAGTATTCGGGGTGCTGGGTGCTCATTGCTCAGGGAGCTGGGTGCTCAGTGCTCGGGGTGCTGGGTGCTCAGTGCTGAGGGTGGTGCTGGGTGCTCAGTACTCAGGGTGCTGGGTGCTCAGTGCTCAGGGTGCTGGGTGCTCAGTACTAAGGGTGCTGGGTGCTCAGTACTCAGGGTGCTCGGTGCTCAGTACTCAGGGTGCTGGGTGCTCAGAGCTCAGGGTGCTGGGTACTCAGTTCTCAGGGTGCTGGGTGCTCAGTACTCTGGGTGTTGGGTGATCAGTACTTAGGGTGCTGGGTGCTCCGTGCTCAGGGTGCTGGGTGCTCATTGCTCAGGGTTCTGGGTGCTCAGTGCTCAGGGTGCTGGGTGCTCAGTACTCAGGGTGCTGGGTGCTTAGTGCTCGAGGTGCTCGGTGCTCAGTACTCAAGGTGCTGGGTGCTCAGTGCTCAGGGTGCTGGGTGCTCAGTACTCGGGGTGCTCCGTGCTCATGGTGCTGGGTGCTCAGTGATCAGGGTGCTGGGTGCTCAGTGCTCGGGGTGCTGGGTGCTCAGTACTCAGTGTGCTCAGTGCTCGGGGAGCTCGGTGCTCAGTACTCAGGGTGCTGGGTGCTCAGTTCTCAGTGCTTGGGGTCCTGGTTGCTCCGTGCTCGGGGTGCTGGGTGCTCAGTGCTCTGGGTGCTTAGTGCTCAGTACTCAGGGTGCTGGGTGCTCAGTACTCATGGTGCTGGGTGCTCATTCTCAGGGTGCTGGGTGCTCAGTGCTCGGGTTGCTGGGTGCTCAGTACTCAGGGTGCTGGGGGCTCAGTACTCAGGGTGCTGGGTGCTCAGTACTCAGGGTGCTCGGTTCTCAGTACTCAGGGTGCTGGGTGCTCATTCTCGGGGTGCTGGGTGCTCAGTGCTCGGGGTGCTGGGTGCTCAGTACTCAGGGTGCTGGGGGCTCAGTACTCAGGGTGCTGGGTGCTCAGTACTCAGGGTGCTCGGTTCTCAGTACTCAGGGTGCTGGGTGCTCATTGTCGGGGTGCTGGGTGCTCAGTACTCAGGGTGCTGGGGGCTCAGTACTCAGGGTGCTGGGTGCTCAGTACTCAGGGTGATCTGTTCTCAGTACTCAGGTTGCTGGGTGCTCAGTGCTCGGGGTGCTGGGTGCTCAGTACTCGGGGTGCTCAGTGCTCAGTACTCAGGGTGCTGGGTGCTCAGTACTCAGGGTGCTGGGTGCTCAGTGCTCGGGGTGCTCGGTGCTCAGTACTCGGGGTGCAGGGTGCTCAGTACTCGGGGTGCTGGGTGCTCAGTACTCAGGGTGCTGGGTGCTCAGTACTCAGGGTGCTGGGTGCTCAGTGCTCGGGGTGCTCGGTGCTCAGTACTCGGGGTGCAGGGTGCTCAGTATTCGGGGTGCTGGGTGCTCAGTGCTCAGGGAGCTGGGTGCTCAGTGCTCGGGGTGCTGGGTGCTCAGTGCTGAGGGTGGTGCTGGGTGCTCAGTACTCAGGGTGCTGGGTGCTCAGTGCTCAGGGTGCTGGGTGCTCAGTACTAAGGGTGCTGGGTGCTCAGTACTCAGGGTGCTCGGTGCTCAGTACTCAGGGTGCTGGGTGCTCAGAGCTCAGGGTGCTGGGTACTCAGTTCTCAGGGTGCTGGGTGCTCAGTACTCTGGGTGTTGGGTGATCAGTACTTAGGGTGCTGGGTGCTTCGTGCTCAGGGTGCTGGGTGCTCATTGCTCAGGGTTCTGGGTGCTCAGTGCTCAGGGTGCTGGGTGCTCAGTACTCAGGGTGCTGGGTGCTTAGTGCTCGAGGTGCTCGGTGCTCAGTACTCAAGGTGCTGGGTGCTCAGTGCTCAGGGTGCTGGGTGCTCAGTACTCGGGGTGCTCCGTGCTCATGGTGCTGGGTGCTCAGTGCTCAGGGTGCTGGGTGCTCAGTGCTCGGGGTTCTGGGTGCTCAGTACTCAGTGTGCTCAGTGCTCGGGGAGCTCGGTGCTCAGTACTCAGGGTGCTGGGTGCTCAGTTCTCAGTGCTTGGGGTCCTGGTTGCTCCGTGCTCGGGGTGCTGGGTGCTCAGTGCTCTGGGTGCTTAGTGCTCAGTACTCAGGGTGCTGGGTGCTCAGTACTCAGGGTGATCTGTTCTCAGTACTCAGGTTGCTGGGTGCTCAGTGCTCGGGGTGCTGGGTGCTCAGTACTCGGGGTGCTGGGTGCTCAGTGCTCAGGATGCTGGGTGCTCAGTACTCAGGGTGCTGGGTGCTCAGTACTCAGGGTGCTCGGTTCTCAGTACTCAGGGTGCTGGGTGCTCATTGTCGGGGTGCTGGGTGCTCAGTACTCAGGGTGCTGGGTGCTCAGTGCTCAGGATGCTGGGTGCTCAGTACTAAGGGTGCTGGGTGCTCAGTACTCAGGGTGCTCGGTGCTCAGTACTCAGGGTGCTGGGTGCTCAGTACTCATGGTGCTGGGTGCTCATTCTCAGGGTGCTGGGTGCTCAGTGCTCGGGTTGCTGGGTGCTTAGTACTCAGGGTGCTGGGGGCTCAGTACTCAGGGTGCTGGGTGCTCAGTACTCAGGGTGCTCGGTTCTCAGTACTCAGGGTGCTGGGTGCTCATTGTCGGGGTGCTGGGAGCTCAGTACTCAGGGTGCTGGGGGCTCAGTACTCAGGGTGCTGGGTGCTCAGTACTCAGGGTGCTCGGTTCTCAGTACTCAGGGTGCTGGGTGCTCATTGTCGGGGTGCTGGGTGCTCAGTACTCAGGGTGCTGGGGGCTCAGTATTCAGGGTGCTGGGTGCTCAGTACTCAGGGTGATCTGTTCTCAGTACTCAGGTTGCTGGGTGCTCAGTGCTCGGGGTGCTGGGTGCTCAGTACTCGGGGTGCTCAGTGCTCAGTACTCAGGGTGCTGGGTGCTCAGTACTCAGGGTGCTGGGTGCTCAGTGCTCGGGGTGCTCGGTGCTCAGTACTCGGGGTGCAGGGTGCTCAGTACTCGGGGTGCTGGGTGCTCAGTGCTCAGGGAGCTGGGTTCTCAGTGCTCAGGGTGCTGGGTGCTCAGTGCTGAGGGTGGTGCTGGGTGCTCAGTACTCAGGGTGCTGGGTGCTCAGTGCTCAGGGTGCTGGGTGCTCAGTACTAAGGGTGCTGGGTGCTCAGTACTCAGGGTGCTCGGTGCTCAGTACTCAGGGTGCTGGGTGCTCAGAGCTCAGCGTGCTGGGTACTCAGTACTCAGGGTGCTGGGTGCTCAGTACTCTGGGTGTTGGGTGCTCAGTACTCAGGGTTCAGGGTGCTCCGTGCTCAGGGTGCTGGGTGCTCAGTGCACAGGGTTCTGGGTGCTCAGTGCTCAGGGTGCTGGGTGCTCAGTACTCAGGGTGCTGGGTGCTTAGTGCTCGAGGTGCTCGGTGCTCAGTACTCAAGGTGCTGGGTGCTCAGTGCTCAGGGTGCAGGGTGCTCAGTCCTCGGGGTGCTCCGTGCTCATGGTGCTGGGTGCTCAGTGCTCAGGGTGCTGGGTGCTCAGTGCTCGGGGTGCTGGGTGCTCAGTACTCAGTGTGCTCAGTGCTCGGGGAGCACGGTGCTCAGTACTCAGGGTGCTGGGTGCTCAGTTCTCAGTGCTCGGGGTCCTGGTTGTTCCGTGCTCGGGGTGCTGGGTGCTCAGTGCTCTGGGTGCTTAGTGCTCAGTACTCAGGGTGCTGGGTGCTCAGTACTCATGGTGCTGGGTGCTCATTCTCAGGGTGCTGGGTGCTCAGTGCTCGGGTTGCTGGGTGCTCAGTACTCAGGGTGCTCGGTTCTCAGTACTCAGGGTGCTGGGTGCTCATTCTCGGGGTGCTGGGTGCTCAGTGCTCGGGGTGCTGGGTGCTCAGTACTCAGGGTGCTGGTGGCTCAGTACTCAGGGTGCTGGGTGCTCAGTACTCAGGGTGATCTGTTCTCAGTACTCAGGTTGCTGGGTGCTCAGTGCTCATGGTGCTGGGTGCTCAGTACTCAGGTTGCTGGTTGCTCAGTACTCAGGGTGCTGGGTGCTCAGTGCTCAGGGTGCTGGGTGCTCAGTGCTCGGGGTGCTGGGTGCTCAGGGCTGTGGTGCTGGGTGCTCAGTGCTCAGTGCTCAGGGTGCTGGGTGCTCAGTGTTCAGTGCTCAGGGTGCTGGTTGCTCAGTACTCAGGGTGCTGGGTGCTCAGTACTCAGGGTGCTGGGTGCTCAGTGCTCAGAGTGCTCTGTGCTCAGTACTCAGGGTGCTGGGTGCTCAGTGCTCGGGGTGCTGGGTGCTCAGTGCTCAGGGTGCTGGGTGCTCAGTACTCAGGGTGCTGGGTGCTCAGTACTCAGGGTGCTTGGTGCTCAGTACTCAGGGTGCTCAGTGCTCAGTACTCGGGGTGCTGGGTGCTCAGTGCTCAGGGTGCTCAGTGCTCAGTGCTCGGGGTGCTGGGTGCTCAGTGCTCGGGGTGCTGGGTGCTCAGTACTCGGGGTGCTGGGTGCTCAGTGCTTAGGGTGCTCAGTGCTCAGTACTCAGTGCTCAGGGTGCTCAGTGCTCAGTGCTCAGGGTGCTGGGTGTTCAGTACTCAGGGTGCTGGGTGCTCAGTACTCAGGGTGCTGGGTGCTCAGTACTCATGGTGCTGGGTGCTCAGTGCTCGGGGTGCTCGGTGCTCAGTACTCGGGGTGCAGGGTGCTCAGTACTCGGGGTGCTGGGTGCTCAGTGCTCAGGGAGCTGGGTGCTCAGTGCTCGGGGTGCTGGGTGCTCAGTGCTGAGGGTGTTGCTGGGTGCTCAGTACTCAGGGTGCTGGGTGCTCATTGCTCAGGGTGCTGGGTGCTCAGTACTAAGGGTGCTGGGTGCTCAGTACTCAGGGTGCTCGGTGCTCAGTACTCAGGGTGCTGGGTGCTCAGAGCTCAGGGTGCTGGGTACTCAGTTCTCAGGGTGCTGGGTGCTCAGTACTCTGGGTGTTGGGTGCTCAGTACTCAGGGTGCTGGGTGCTCCGTGCTCAGGGTGCTGGGTTCTCAGTGCTCAGGGTTTCTGGGTGCTCAGTGCTCATTGTGCTGGGTGCTCAGTACTCAGGGTGTTGGGTGCTTAGTGCTCGAGGTGCTCGGTGCTCAGTACTCAAGGTGCTGGGTGCTCAGTGCTCAGGGTGATGGGTGCTCAGTCCTCGGGGTGCTCCGTGCTCATGGTGCTGGGTGCTCAGTGCTCAGGGTGCTGGGTGCTCAGTGCTCGGGGTGCTGGGTGCTCAGTACTCAGTGTGCTCAGTGCTCGGGGAGCTCGGTGCTCAGTACTCAGGGTGCTGGGTGCTCATTGCTCGGGGTTCTGGGTGCTCAGTACTCGGGGTGCTCAGGGCTCAGTACTCAGGGTGCTGGGTGCTCAGTACTCAGGGTGCTGGGTGCTCAGTGCTCGGGGTGCTCGGTGCTCAGTACTCGGGGTGCAGGGTGCTCAGTACTCGGGGTGCTGGGTGCTCAGTGTTCAGGGAGCTGGGTGCTCAGTGCTCGGGGTGCTGGGTGCTCAGTGCTGAGGGTGGTGCTGGGTGCTCAGTACTCAGGGTGCTGGGTGCTCAGTACTCAGGGTGCTGGGTGCTCAGTGCTCAGAGTGCTCTGTGCTCAGTACTCAGGGTGCTGGGTGCTCAGTGCTCGGGGTGCTGGGTGCTCAGTGCTCAGGGTGCTGGGTGCTCAGTACTCAGGGTGCTGGGTGCTCAGTACTCAGGGTGCTTGGTGCTCAGTACTCAGGGTGCTCAGTGCTCAGTACTCGGGGTGCTGGGTGCTCAGTGCTCAGGGTGCTCAGTGCTCAGTGCTCGGGGTGCTGGGTGCTCAGTGCTCGGGGTGCTGGGTGCTCAGTACTCGGGGTGCTGGGTGCTCAGTGCTCAGGGTGCTCAGTGCTCAGTACTCAGTGCTCAGGGTGCTCAGTGCTCAGTGCTCAGGGTGCTGGGTGTTCAGTACTCAGGGTGCTGGGTGCTCAGTACTCAGGGTGCTTGGTGCTCAGTACTCAGGGTGCTGGGTGCTCAGTGCTCGGGGTGCTCGGTGCTCAGTACTCGGGGTGCAGGGTGCTCAGTACTCGGGTGCTGGGTGCTCAGTGCTCAGGGAGCTAGGTGCTCAGTGCTCGGGGTGCTGGGTGCTCAGTGCTGAGGGTGGTGCTGGGTGCTCAGTACTCAGGGTGCTGGGTGCTCAGTGCTCAGGGTGCTGGGTGCTCAGTACTAAGGGTGCTGGGTGCTCAGTACTCAGGGTGCTCGGTGCTCAGTACTCAGGGTGCTGGGTGCTCAGAGCTCAGGGTGCTGGGTACTCAGTTCTCAGGGTGCTGGGTGCTCAGTACTCTGGGTGTTGGGTGATCAGTACTTAGGGTGCTGGGTGCTCCGTGCTCAGGGTGCTGGGTGCTCAGTGCTCAGGGTTCTGGGTGCTCAGTGCTCAGGGTGCTGGGTGCTCAGTACTCAGGGTGCTGGGTGCTTAGTGCTCGAGGTGCTCGGTGCTCAGTACTCAAGGTGCTGGGTGCTCAGTGCTCAGGGTGCTGGGTGCTCAGTCCTCGGGGTGCTCCGTGCTCATGGTGCTGGGTGCTCAGTGCTCAGGGTGCTGGGTGCTCAGTGCTCGGGGTGCTGGGTGCTCAGTACTCAGTGTGCTCAGTGCTCGGGGAGCTCGGTGCTCAGTACTCAGGGTGCTGGGTGCTCAGTTCTCAGTGCTTGGGGTCCTGGTTGCTCCGTGCTCGGGATGCTGGGTGCTCAGTGCTCTGGGTGCTTAGTGCTCAGTACTCAGGGTGCTGGGTGCTCAGTACTCATGGTGCTGGGTGCTCATTCTCAGGGTGCTGGGTGCTCAGTGCTCGGGGTGCTGGGTGCTCAGTACTCAGGGTGCTGGGGGCTCAGTACTCAGGGTGCTGGGTGCTCAGTACTCAGGGTGCTCGGTTCTCAGTACTCAGGGTGCTGGGTGCTCATTCTCGGGGTGCTGGGTGCTCAGTGCTCGGGGTGCTGGGTGCTCAGTACTCAGGGTGCTGGGGGCTCAGTACTCAGGGTGCTGGGTGCTCAGTACTCAGGGTGATCTGTTCTCAGTACTCAGGTTGCTGGGTGCTCAGTGGTCGGGGTGCTGCGTGCTCAGTACTCGGGGTGCTCAGTGCTAAGTACTCAGGGTGCTGGGTGCTCAGTACTCGGGGTGCAGGGTGCTCAGTACTCGGGGTGCTGGGTGCTCAGTGTTCAGGGAGCTGGGTGCTCAGTGCTCGGGGTGCTGGGTGCTCAGTGCTGAGGGTGGTGCTGGGTGCTCAGTACTCAGGGTGCTGGGTGTTCAATGCTCAGGGTGCTGGGTGCTCAGTACTAAGGGTGCTGGGTGCTCAGTACTCAGGGTGCTCAGTGCTCAGTACTCAGGGTGCTGGGTGCTCAGAGCTCAGGGTGCTGGGTACTCAGTACTCAGGGTGCTGATTGCTCAGTACTCAGGGTGCTGGGTGCTCAGTGCTCAGGGTGCTGGGTGCTCAGTGCTCAGGGTGCTGGGTGCTCAGTGCTCGGGGTGCTGGGTGCTCAGTACTCAGGATGCTCGGTGCTCAGTGCTCAGTAATCAGGGTGCTCAGTACTCAGGGTGCTCGGTGCTCAGTACTCAGGGTGCTGAGTGCTCAGTACTCAGGGTGCTTGGTGCTCAGTGCTCGGGGTGCTGGGTGCTCAGGGCTGTGGTGCTGGGTGCTCAGTGCTCAGTGCTCAGGGTGCTGGGTGCTCAGTGCTCAGTGCTCAGGGTGCTGGTTGCTCAGTACTCAGGGTGCTGGGTGCTCAGTACTCAGGGTGCTGGGTGCTCAGTGCTCAGGGTGCTCTGTGCTAAGTACTCAGGGTGCTGGGTGCTCAGTGCTCGGGGTGCTGCGTGCTCAGTGCTCAGGGAGCTGGGTGCTCAGTGCTCAGGGTGCTGGGTGCTCAGTACTCAGGGTGCTGGGTGCTCGTTGTGCTCGGTGCTCAGTCCTCGGGGTGCTCCGTGCTCAGTGATCAGGGTGCTGGGTGTTCAGTACTCAGGGTGCTCGGTGCTCAGTACTCAGGGTTCTCAGTGCTCAGTACTCAGGGTGCTGGGTGCTCAGTGCTCATGGTGCTGGGTGCTCAGTACTCAGGGTGCTCAGTGCTCAGTTCTCGGGGTGCTTGGTGCTCAGTACTCAGGATGCTCAGTGCTCAGTACTCGGGGTGCTGGGTGCTCAGTGCTCAGGGTGCTCAGTGCTCAGTGCTCGGGGTGCTGGGTGCTCAGTGCTCGGGGCGCTGGGCGCTCAGTGCTCGGGGTGCTGGGTGCTCAGTACTCGGGGTGCTGGGTGCTCAGTGCTCAGAGTGCTCAGTGCTCAGTACTCAGTGCTCAGGGTGCTCAGTGCTCAGTGCTCAGGGTGCTGGGTGTTCAGTACTCTGGGTGCTGGGTGCTCAGTACTCAGGGTGCTGGGTGCTCAGTGCTCAGGGTGCTGGGTGCTCAGTACTCTGGGTGTTGGGTGCTCAGTACTCAGGGTGCTGGGTGCTCCGTGCTCAGGGTGCTGGGTGCTCAGTGCTCAGGGTGCTGGGTGCTCAGTACTCTGGGTGTTGGGTGCTCAGTACTCAGGGTGCTGGGGGCTCCGTGCTCAGGGTGCTGGGTGCTCAGTGCTCAGGGTTCTGGGTGCTCAGTGCTCAGGGTGCTGGGTGCTCAGTACTCAGGGTGCTGGGTGCTTAGTGCTCGAGGTGCTCGGTGCTCAGTACTCAAGGTGCTGGGTGCTCAGTGCTCAGGGTGCTGGGTGCTCATTCTCAGGGTGCTGGGTGCTCAATACTCGGGGTGCTCCGTGCTCAGGGTGCTGGGTGCTCTGTGCTCAGGGTGCTGGGTGCTCAGTGCTCGGGGTGCTGGGTGCTCAGTACTCAAGGTGCTGGGTGCTCAGTGCTCAGGGTGCTGGGTGCTCATTCTCAGGGTGCTGGGTGCTCAGTACTCGGGGTGCTGGGTGCTCATTCTCAGGGTGCTGGGTGCTCAGTACTCGGGGTGCTCCGTGCTCAGGGTGCTTGGTGCTCTGTGCTCAGGGTGCTGGGTGCTCAGTGCTCGGGGTGCTGGGTGCTCAGTACTCAGTGTGCTCAGTGCTCGGGGAGCTCGGTGCTCAGTACTCAGGGTGCTGGGTGCTCAGTTCTCAGTGCTCGGGGTCCTGGGTGCTCCGTGCTCGGGGTGCTGGGTGCTCAGTGCTCTGGTTGCTTAGTGCTCAGTACTCAGGGTGCTGGGTGCTCAGTACTCATGTTGCTGGGTGCTCATTCTCAGGGTGCTGGGTGCTCAGTGCTCGGGTTGCTGGGTGCTCAGTACTCAGGGTGCTGGGGGCTCAGAACTCAGGGTGCTGGGTGCTCATTCTCGGGGTGCTGGGTGCTCAGTGCTCAGGGTGCTGGGTGCTCAGTACTCAGGGTGCTGGGGGCTCAGTACTCAGGGTGCTGGGTGCTCAGTGCTCAGGGTGCTCAGTGCTCAGTACTCAGTGCTCAGGGTGCTCAGTGCTCAGTGCTCAGGGTGCTGGGTGTTCAGTACTCAGGGTGCTGGGTGCTCAGTACTCAGGGTGCTGGGTGCTCAGTACTCAGGGTGCTGGGTGCTCAGTGCTCGGGGTGCTCGGTGCTCAGTACTCGGGGTGCAGGGTGCTCAGTACTCGGGGTGCTGGGTGCTCAGTGCTCAGGGAGCTAGGTGCTCAGTGCTCGGGGTGCTGGGTGCTCAGTGCTGAGGGTGGTGCTGGGTGCTCAGTACTCAGGGTGCTGGGTGCTCAGTGCTCAGGGTGCTGGTTGCTCAGTACTAAGGGTGCTGGGTGCTCAGTACTCAGGGTGCTCGGTGCTCAGTACTCAGGGTGCTGGGTGCTCAGAGCTCAGGGTGCTGGGTACTCAGTTCTCAGGGTGCTGGGTGCTCAGTACTCTGGGTGTTGGGTGATCAGTACTTAGGGTGCTGGGTGCTCCGTGCTCAGGGTGCTCGGTGCTCAGTGCTCAGGGTTCTGGGTGCTCAGTGCTCAGGGTGCTGGGTGCTCAGTACTCAGGGTGCTGGGTGCTTAGTGCTCGAGGTGCTCGGTGCTCAGTACTCAAGGTGCTGGGTGCTCAGTGCTCAGGGTGCTGGGTGCTCAGTCCTCGGGGTGCTCCGTGCTCATGGTGCTGGGTGCTCAGTGCTCAGGGTGCTGGGTGCTCAGTGCTCGGGGTGCTGGGTGCTCAGTACTCAGTGTGCTCAGTGCTCGGGGAGCTCGGTGCTCAGTACTCAGGGTGCTGGGTGCTCAGTTCTCAGTGCTTGTGGTCCTGGTTGCTCCGTGCTCGGGGTGCTGGGTGCTCAGTGCTCTGGGTGCTTAGTGCTCAGTACTCAGGGTGCTGGGTGCTCAGTACTCATGGTGCTGGGTGCTCAATCTCAGGGTGCTGGGTGCTCAGTGCTCGGGGTGCTGGGTGCTCAGTACTCAGGGTGCTGGGGGCTCAGTACTCAGGGTGCTGGGTGCTCAGTACTCAGGGTGCTCGGTTCTCAGTACTCAGGGTGCTGGGTGCTCATTCTCGGGGTGCTGGGTGCTCAGTGCTCGGGGTGCTGGGTGCTCAGTACTCAGGGTGCTGGGGGCTCAGTACTCAGGGTGCTGGGTGCTCAGTACTCAGGGTGATCTGTTCTCAGTACTCAGGTTGCTGGGTGCTCAGTGGTCGGGGTGCTGCGTGCTCAGTACTCGGGGTGCTCAGTGCTAAGTACTCAGGGTGCTGGGTGCTCAGTACTCGGGGTGCAGGGTGCTCAGTACTCGGGGTGCTGGGTGCTCAGTGTTCAGGGAGCTGGGTGCTCAGTGCTCGGGGTGATGGGTGCTCAGTGCTGAGGGTGGTGCTGGGTGCTCAGTACTCAGGGTGCTGGGTGTTCAGTGCTCAGGGTGCTGGGTGCTCAGTACTAAGGGTGCTGGGTGCTCAGTACTCAGGGTGCTCGGTGCTCAGTACTCAGGGTGCTGGGTGCTCAGAGCTCAGGGTGCTGGGTACTCAGTACTCAGGGTGCTGAGTGCTCAGTACTCAGGGTGCTGGGTGCTCAGTGCTCAGGGTGCTGGGTGCTCAGTGCTCAGGGTGCTGGGTGCTCAGTGCTCGGGGTGCTGGGTGCTCAGTACTCAGGATGCTCGGTGCTCAGTGCTCAGTAATCAGGGTGCTCAGTACTCAGGGTGCTCGGTGCTCAGTACTCAGGGTGCTGAGTGCTCAGTACTCAGGGTGCTTGGTGCTCAGTGCTCGGGGTGCTGGGTGCTCAGGGCTGTGGTGCTGGGTGCTCAGTGCTCAGTGCTCAGGGTGCTGGGTGCTCAGTGCTCAGTGCTCAGGGTGCTGGTTGCTCAGTACTCAGGGTGCTGGGTGCTCAGTACTCAGGGTGCTGGGTGCTCAGTGCTCAGGGTGCTCTGTGCTAAGTACTCAGGGTGCTGGGTGCTCAGTGCTCGGGGTGCTGCGTGCTCAGTGCTCAGGGAGCTGGGTGCTCAGTGCTCAGGGTGCTGGGTGCTCAGTACTCAGGGTGCTGGGTGCTCAGTGCTCGTTGTGCTCGGTGCTCAGTCCTCGGGGTGCTCCGTGCTCAGTGATCAGGGTGCTGGGTGTTCAGTACTCAGGGTGCTCGGTGCTCAGTACTCAGGGTTCTCAGTGCTCAGTACTCAGGGTGCTGGGTGCTCAGTGCTCATGGTGCTGGGTGCTCAGTACTCAGGGTGCTCAGTGCTCAGTTCTCGGGGTGCTTGGTGCTCAGTACTCAGGGTGCTCAGTGCTCAGTACTCGGGGTGCTGGGTGCTCAGTGCTCAGGGTGCTCAGTGCTCAGTGCTCGGGGTGCTGGGTGCTCAGTGCTCGGGGCGCTGGGTGCTCAGTGCTCGGGGTGCTGGGTGCTCAGTACTCGGGGTGCTGGGTGCTCAGTGCTCAGAGTGCTCAGTGCTCAGTACTCAGTGCTCAGGGTGCTCAGTGCTCAGTGCTCAGGGTGCTGGGTGTTCAGTACTCTGGGTGCTGGGTGCTCAGTACTCAGGGTGCTGGGTGCTCAGTGCTCAGGGTGCTGGGTGCTCAGTACTCTGGGTGTTGGGTGCTCAGTACTCAGGGTGCTGGGTGCTCCGTGCTCAGGGTGCTGGGTGCTCAGTGCTCAGGGTGCTGGGTGCTCAGTACTCTGGGTGTTGGGTGCTCAGTACTCAGGGTGCTGGTGGCTCCGTGCTCAGGGTGCTGGGTGCTCAGTGCTCAGGGTTCTGGGTGCTCAGTGCTCAGGGTGCTGGGTGCTCAGTACTCAGGGTGCTGGGTGCTTAGTGCTCGAGGTGCTCGGTGCTCAGTACTCAAGGTGCTGGGTGCTCAGTGCTCAGGGTGCTGGGTGCTCATTCTCAGGGTGCTGGGTGCTCAGTACTCGGGGTGCTCCGTGCTCAGGGTGCTGGGTGCTCTGTGCTCAGGGTGCTGGGTGCTCAGTGCTCGGGGTGCTGGGTGCTCAGTACTCAAGGTGCTGGGTGCTCAGTGCTCAGGGTGCTGGGTGCTCATTCTCAGGGTGCTGGGTGCTCAGTACTCGGGGTGCTGGGTGCTCATTCTCAGGGTGCTGGGTGCTCAGTACTCGGGGTGCTCCGTGCTCAGGGTGCTGGGTGCTCTGTGCTCAGGGTGCTGGGTGCTCAGTGCTCGGGGTGCTGGGTGCTCAGTACTCAGTGTGCTCAGTGCTCGGGGAGCTCGGTGCTCAGTACTCAGGGTGCTGGGTGCTCAGTTCTCAGTGCTCGGGGTCCTGGGTGCTCCGTGCTCGGGGTGCTGGGTGCTCAGTGCTCTGGGTGCTTAGTGCTCAGTACTCAGGGTGCTGGGTGCTCAGTACTCATGTTGCTGGGTGCTCATTCTCAGGGTGCTGGGTGCTCAGTGCTCGGGTTGCTGGGTGCTCAGTACTCAGGGTGCTGGGGGCTCAGAACTCAGGGTGCTGGGTGCTCATTCTCGGGGTGCTGGGTGCTCAGTGCTCGGGGTGCTGGGTGCTCAGTACTCAGGTTGCTGGGGGCTCAGTACTCAGGGTGCTGGGTGCTCAGTACTCAGGGTGATCTGTTCTCAGTACTCAGGTTGCTGGGTGCTCATTGCTCGGGGTTCTGGGTGCTCAGTACTCGGGGTGCTCAGGGCTCAGTACTCAGGGTGCTGGGTGCTCAGTACTCAGGGTGCTGGGTGCTCAGTGCTCGGGGTGCTCGGTGCTCAGTACTCGGGGTGCAGGGTGCTCAGTACTCGGGGTGCTGGGTGCTCAGTGTTCAGGGAGCTGGGTGCTCAGTGCTGGGGGTGCTGGGTGCTCAGTGCTGAGGGTGGTGCTGGGTGCTCAGTACTCAGGGTGCTGGGTGCTCAGTACTCAGGGTGCTGGGTGCTCAGTACTCAGGGTGCTGGGTGCTCAGTACTCAGGGTGCTTGGTGCTCAGTACTCAGGGTGCTCAGTGCTCAGTACTCGGGGTGCTGGGTGCTCAGTACTCAGGGTGCTGGGTGCGCAGTGCTTGGGGTGCTGGGTGCTCAGCGCTCAGGGTGCTGGGTGCTCAGTGCTCAGGGTGCTGGGTGCTCAGTACTCAGGGTGCTGGGTGCTTAGTACTCAGGGTGCTGGGTGCTCAGTGCTCAGGGTGCTGGGTGTTCAGTGCTCTGGGTGCTGGGTGCTCAGTGCTCAGGGTGCTGGGGGCTCAGTGCTCAGGGTGCTGGGTGCTCAGTACTCAGGGTGCTGGGTGCTCAGTACTCAGGTTGCTGGTTGCTCAGTACTCAGGGTGCTGGGTGCTCAGTGCTCAGGGTGCTGGGTGCTCAGTGCTCGGGGTGCTGGGTGATCAGGGCTGTGGTGCTGGGTGCTCAGTGCTCAGTGCTCAGGGTGCTGGGTGCTCAGTGCTCAGTGCTCAGGGTGCTGGTTGCTCAGTACTCAGGGTGCTGGGTGCTCAGTACTCAGGGTGCTGGGTGCTCAGTGCTCAGAGTGCTCTGTGCTCAGTACTCAGGGTGCTGGGTGCTCAGTGCTCGGGGTGCTGGGTGCTCAGTGCTCAGGGTGCTGGGTGCTCAGTACTCAGGGTGCTGGGTGCTCAGTACTCAGGGTGCTTGGTGCTCAGTACTCAGGGTGCTCAGTGCTCAGTACTCGGTGTGCTGGGTGCTCAGTGCTCAGGGTGCTCAGTGCTCAGTGCTTGGGGTGCTGGGTGCTCAGTGCTCGGGGTGCTGGGTGCTCAGTACTCGGGGTGCTGGGTGCTCAGTGCTTAGGGTGCTCAGTGCTCAGTACTCAGTGCTCAGGGTGCTCAGTGCTCAGTGCTCAGGGTGCTGGGTGTTCAGTACTCAGGGTGCTGGGTGCTCAGTACTCAGGGTGCTGGGTGCTCAGTACTCAGGGTGCTGGGTGCTCAGTGCTCGGGGTGCTCGGTGCTCAGTACTCGGGGTGCAGGGTGCTCAGTACTCGGGGTGCTGGGTGCTCAGTGCTCAGGGAGCTGGGTGCTCAGTGCTCGGGGTGCTGGGTGCTCAGTGCTGAGGGTGTTGCTGGGTGCTCAGTACTAAGGGTGCTGGGTGCTCATTGCTCAGGGTGCTGGGTGCTCAGTACTAAGGGTGCTGGGTGCTCAGTACTCAGGGTGCTCGGTGCTCAGTACTCAGGGTGCTGGGTGCTCAGAGCTCATTGTGCTGGGTACTCAGTTCTCAGGGTGCTGGGTGCTCAGTACTCTGGGTGTTGGGTGCTCAGTACTCAGGGTGCTGGGTGCTCCGTGCTCAGGGTGCTGGGTGCTCAGTGCTCAGGGTTCTGGGTGCTCAGTGCTCAGGGTGCTGGGTGCTCAGTACTCAGGGTGCTGGGTGCTTAGTGCTCGAGGTGCTCGGTGCTCAGTACTCAAGGTGCTGGGTGCTCAGTGCTCAGGGTGCTGGGTGCTCAGTCCTCGGGGTGCTCCGTGCTCATGGTGCTGGGTGCTCAGTGATCAGGGTGCTGGGTGCTCAGTGCTCGGGGTGCTGGGTGCTCAGTACTCAGTGTGCTCAGTGCTCGGGGAGCTCGGTGCTCAGTACTCAGGGTGCTGGGTGCTCAGTTCTCAGTGCTTGGGGTCCTGGTTGCTCCGTGCTCGGGGTGCTGGGTGCTCAGTGCTCTGGGTGCTTAGTGCTCAGTACTCAGGGTGCTGGGTGCTCAGTACTCATGGTGCTGGGTGCTCATTCTCAGGGTGCTGGGTGCTCAGTGCTCGGGTTGCTGGGTGCTCAGTACTCAGGGTGCTGGGGGCTCAGTACTCAGGGTGCTGGGTGCTCATTCTCGGGGTGCTGTGTGCTCAGTGCTCGGGGTGCTGGGTGCTCAGTACTCAGGGTGCTGGGGGCTCAGTACTCACGGTGCTGGGTGCTCAGTACTCAGGGTGATCTGTTCTCAGTACTCAGGTTGCTGGGTGCTCATTGCTCGGGGTGCTGGGTGCTCAGTACTCGGGGTGCTCAGGGCTCAGTACTCAGGGTGCTGGGTGCTCAGTACTCAGGGTGCTGGGTGCTCAGTGCTCGGGGTGCTCGGTGCTCAGTACTCGGGGTGCAGGGTGCTCAGTACTCGGGGTGCTGGGTGCTCAGTGTTCAGGGAGCTGGGTGCTCAGTGCTCGGGGTGCTGGGTGCTCAGTGCTGAGGGTGGTGCTGGGTGCTCAGTACTCAGGGTGCTGGGTGCTCAGTACTCAGTGTGCTGGGTGCTCAGTGCTCAGAGTGCTCTGTGCTCAGTACTCAGGGTGCTGGGTGCTCAGTGCTCGGGGTGCTGGGTGCTCAGTGCTCAGGGTGCTGTTTGCTCAGTACTCAGGGTGCTGGGTGCTCAGTACTCAGGGTGCTTGGTGCTCAGTACTCAGGGTGCTCAGTGCTCAGTACTCGGGGTGCTGGGTGCTCAGTGCTCAGGGTGCTCAGTGCTCAGTGCTCGGGGTGCTGGGTGCTCAGTGCTCGGGGTGCTGGGTGCTCAGTACTCAGGGTGCTCATTGCTCAGGGTGCTGGGTGCTCAGTACTCATGGTGCTGGGTGCTCATTCTCAGGGTGCTGGGTGCTCAGTACTCAGGGTGCTCATTGCTCAGGGTGCTGGGTGCTCAGTACTCATGGTGCTGGGGGCTCAGTACTCAGGGTGCTGGGTGCTCAGTACTCAGGGTGCTCGGTTCTCAGTACTCAGGGTGCTGGGTGCTCATTGTCGGGGTGCTGGGAGCTCAGTACTCAGGGTGCTGGGGGCTCAGTACTCAGGGTGCTGGGTGCTCAGTACTCAGGGTGCTCGGTTCTCAGTACTCAGGTTGCTGGGTGCTCATTGTCGGGGTGCTGGGTGCTCAGTACTCAGGGTGCTGGGGGCTCAGTACTCAGGGTGCTGCGTGCTCAGTACTCAGGGTGATCTGTTCTCAGTACTCAGGTTGCTGGGTGCTCAGTGATCGGGGTGCTGGGTGCTCAGTACTCGGGGTGCTCAGTGCTCAGTACTCAGGGTGCTGGGTGCTCAGTACTCAGGGTGCTGGGTGCTCAGTGCTCGGGGTGCTCGGTGCTCAGTACTCGGGGTGCAGGCTGCTCAGTACTCGGGGTGCTGGGTGCTCAGTGCTCAGGGAGCTGGGTGCTCAGTGCTCAGGGTGCTGGGTGCTCAGTGCTGAGGGTGGTGCTGGGTGCTCAGTACTCAGGGTGCTGGGTGCTCAGTGCTCAGGGTGCTGGGTGCTCAGTACTAAGGGTACTGGGTGCTCAGTACTCAGGGTGCTCGGTGCTCAGTACTCAGGGTGCTGGGTGCTCAGAGCTCAGGGTGCTGGGTACTCAGTACTCAGGGTGCTGGGTGCTCAGTACTCTGGGTGTTGGGTGCTCAGTACTCAGGGTGCTGGGTGCTCCGTGCTCAGGGTGCTGGGTGCTCAGTGCACAGGGTTCTGGGAGCTCAGTGCTCAGGGTGCTGGGTGCTCAGTACTCAGGGTGCTGGGTGCTTAGTGCTCGAGGTGCTCGGGTGCTCAGTACTCAAGGTGCTGGGTGCTCAGTGCTCAGGGTGCTGGGTGCTCAGTCCTCGGGTGCTCCCGTGCTCATGGTGCTGGGTGCTCAGTGCTCAGGGTGCTGGGTGCTCAGTGCTCGGGGTGCTGGGTGCTCAGTACTCAGTGTGCTCAGTGCTCGGGGAGCTCGGTGCTCAGTACTCAGGGTGCTGGGTGCTCAGTTCTCAGTGCTCGGGGTCCTGGTTGCTCCGTGCTCGGGGTGCTGGGGTGCTCAGTGCTCTGGGTGCTTAGTGCTCAGTACTCAGGATGCTGGGTGCTCAGTACTCATGGTGCTGGGTGCTCATTCTCAGGGTGCTGGGGTGCTCAGTGCTCAGGGTGCTGGGGGGCTCAGTACTCAGGGTGCTGGGTGCTCAGTACTCAGGGTGCTCGGTTCTCAGTACTCAGGGTGCTGGGTGCTCATTCTCGGGGTGCTGGGTGCTCAGTGCTCGGGGTGCTGGGTGCTCAGTACTCAGGGTGCTGGGGGCTCAATACTCAGGGTGCTGGGTGCTCAGTACTCAGGGTGATCTGTTCTCAGTACTCAGGTTGCTGGGTGCTCAGTGCTCATGGTGCTGGGTGCTCAGTACTCAGGTTGCTGGTTGCTCAGTACTCAGGGTGCTGGGTGCTCAGTGCTCAGGGTGCTGGGGTGCTCAGTGCTCGGGGTGCTGGGTGCTCAGGGCTGTGGTGCTGGGTGCTCAGTGCTCAGTGCTCAGGGTGCTGGGTGCTCAGTGCTCAGTGCTCAGGGTGCTGGTTGCTCAGTACTCAGGGTGCTGGGTGCTCAGTACTCAGGGTGCTGGGTGCTCAGTGCTCAGAGTGCTCCTGTGCTCAGTACTCAGGGTGCTGGGTGCTCAGTGCTCGGGGTGCTGGGTGCTCAGTACTCAGGGTGCCGGGGGTGCTCAGTGCTCAGGGTGCTCAGTGCTCAGTGCTCGGGGTGCTGGGTGCTCAGTGCTCGGGGTGCTGGGTGCTCAGTACTCGGGGTTGCTGGGTGCTCAGTGCTTAGGGGTGCTCAGTGCTCAGTACTCAGTGCTCAGGCGTGCTCAGTGCTCAGTGCTCAGGGTGCTGGGTGTTCAGTACTCAGGGTGCTGGGTGCTCAGTACTCAGGGTGCTGGGTGCTCAGTACTCAGGGTGCTGGGTGCTCAGTGCTCGGGGTGCTCGGTGCTCAGTACTCGGGGTGCAGGGTGCTCAGTACTCGGGGTGCTGGGTGCTCAGTGCTCAGGGAAGCTGGGTGCTCAGTGCTCGGGGGTGCTGGGTGCTCAGTGCTGAGGGTGTTGCTGGGTTGCTCAGTACTAAGGGTGCTGGGTGCTCATTGCTCAGGGTGCTGGGTGCTCAGTACTAAGGGTGCTGGGTGCTCAGTACTCAGGGTGCTCGGTGCTCAGTACTCAGGGTGCTGGGTGCTCAGAGCTCAGGGTGCTGGGTACTCAGTTCTCAGGGTGCTGGGTGCTCAGTACTCTGGGTGTTGGGGTGCTCAGTACTCAGGGTGCTGGGTGCTCCGTGCTCAGGGTGCTGGGTGCTCAGTGCTCAGGGTTCTGGGTGCTCAGTGCTCAGGGTGCTGGGTGCTAAGTACTCAGGGTGCTGGGTGCTTAGTGCTCGAGGTGCTCGGTGCTCAGTACTCAAGGTGCTGGGTGCTCAGTGCTCAGGGTGCTGGGTGCTCAGTCCTCGGGGTGCTCCGTGCTCATTGTGCTGGGTGCTCAGTGCTCAGGGTGCTGGGTGCTCAGTGCTCGGGGTGCTGGGTGCTCAGTACTCAGTGTGCTCAGTGCTCGGGGAGCTCGGTGCTCAGTACTCAGGGTGCTGGGTGCTCAGTTCTCAGTGCTTGGGGTCCTGGTTGCTCCGTGCTCGGGGTGCTGGGTGCTCAGTGCTCTGGGGTGCTTAGTGCTCAGTACTCAGGGTGCTGGGTGCTCAGTACTCATGGTGCTGGGTGCTCATTCTCAGGGTGCTGGGTTGCTCAGTGCTCAGGGTGCTGGGGGCTCAGTACTCAGGGTGCTGGGTGCTCATTCTCGGGGTGCTGGAGTGCTCAGTGCTCGGGGGTGCTGGGTGCTCAGTACTCAGGGTGCTGGGGGCTCAGTACTCAGGGTGCTGGGTGCTCAGTACTCAGGGTGATCTGTTCTCAGTACTCAGGTTGCTGGGTGCTCATTGCTCGGGGTGCTGGGTGCTCAGTACTCGGGGTGCTCAGGGCTCAGTACTCAGGGTGCTGGGTGCTCAGTACTCAGGGTGCTGGGTGCTCAGTGCTCAGGGGTGCTCAGTGCTCAGTACTCGGGGGTGCTGGGTGCTCAGTGCTCAGGGTGCTCAGTGCTCAGTACTCAGGGTGCTGGGTGCTCAGTGCTCGAGGTGCTGGGTGCTCAGTGCTCAGGGTGCTGTTTGCTCAGTACTCAGGGTGCTGGGTGCTCAGTACTCAGGGTGCTGTTTGCTCAGTACTCAGGGTGCTCGGTGCTCAGTACTCGGGGTGCAGGGTGCTCAGTACTCGGGGTGCTGGGTGCTCAGTGTTCAGGGAGCTGGGTGCTCAGTGCTCGGGGTGCTGGGGGCTCAGTGCTGAGGGTGGTGCTGGGGTGCTCAGTACTCAGGGTGCTGTGTGCTCAGTACTCAGGGTGCTGGGTGCTCAGTGCTCAGAGTGCTCTGTGCTCAGTACTCAGGGTGCTGGGTGCTCAGTGCTCGAGGTGCTGGGTGCTCAGTGCTCAGGGTGCTGTTTGCTCAGTACTCAGGGTGCTGGGTGCTCAGTACTCAGGGTGCTTGGTGCTCAGTACTCAGGGTGCTCAGTGCTCAGTACTCGGGGTGCTGGGTGCTCAGTGCTCAGGGTGCTCAGTGCTCAGTGCTCGGGGTGCTGGGTGCTCAGTGCTCGGGGTGCTGGGTGCTCAGTACTCGGGGTGCTGGGTGCTCAGTACTCAGTGCTCAGGGTGCTCAGTGCTCAGTGCTCAGGGTGCTGGGTGTTCAGTACTCAGGGTGCTGGGTGCTCAGTACTCAGGGTGCTGGGTGCTCAGTGCTCGGGGTGCTCGGTGCTCAGTACTCGGTGTGCAGGGTGCTCAGTATTCGGGGTGCTGGGTGCTCAGTGCTCAGGGAGCTGGGTGCTCAGTGCTCGGGGTGCTGGGTGCTCAGTGCTGAGGGTGGTGCTGGGTGCTCAGTACTCAGGGTGCTGGGGTGCTCATTGCTCAGGGTGCTGGGTGCTCAGTACTAAGGGTGCTGGGTGCTCAGTACTCAGGGTGCTCGGTGCTCAGTACTCAGGGTGCTGGGTGCTCAGAGCTCAGGGTGCTGGGTACTCAGTTCTCAGGGTGCTGGGTGCTCAGTACTCTGGGTGTTGGGTGATCAGTACTTAGGGTGCTGGGTGCTCCGTGCTCAGGGTGCTGGGTGCTCAGTGCTCAGGGTTCTGGGTGCTCAGTGCTCAGGGTGCTGGGTGCTCAGTACTCAGGGTGCTGGGTGCTTAGTGCTCGAGGTGCTCGGTGCTCAGTACTCAAGGTGCTGGGTGCTCAGTGCTCAGGGTGCTGGGTGCTCAGTACTCGGGGTGCTCCGTGCTCATGGTGCTGGGTGCTCAGTTCTCAGGGTGCTGGGTGCTCAGTGCTCGGGGTGCTGGGTGCTCAGTACTCAGTGTGCTCAGTGCTCGGGGAGCTCGGTGCTCAGTACTCAGGGTGCTGGGTGCTCAGTTCTCAGTGCTTGGGGTCCTGGTTGCTCCGTGCTCGGGGTCCTGGGTGCTAAGTGCTCTGGGTGCTTAGTGCTCAGTACTCAGGGTGCTGGGTGCTCAGTACTCATGGTGCTGGGTGCTCATTCTCAGGGTGCTGTGGTGCTCAGTGCTCAGGTTGCTGGGTGCTCAGTACTCAGGGTGCTGGGGGCTCAGTACTCAGGGTTCTGGGTGCTCAGTACTCAGGGTGCTCGGTTCTCAGTACTCAGGGTGCTGGGTGCTCATTCTCGGGGTGCTGGGTGCTCAGTGCTCGGGGTGCTGGGTGCTCAGTACTCAGGGTGCTGGGGGCTCAGTACTCAGGGTGCTTGGTGCTCAGTACTCAGGGTGATCTGTTCTCAGTACTCAGGTTGCTGGGTGCTCAGTGCTCGGGGTGCTGGGTGCTCAGTACTCGGGGTGCTCAGTGCTCAGTACTCAGGGTGCTGGGTGCTCAGTACTCAGGGTGCTGGGTGCTCAGTGCTCGGGGTGCTCGGTGCTCAGTACTCGGGGTGCAGGGTGTTCGGTACTCGGGGGTGCTGGGTGCTCAGTGTTCAGGGAGCTGGGTGCTCAGTGCTCGGGGTGCTGGGTGCTCAGTGCTGAGGGTGGTGCTGGGTGCTCAGTACTCAGGGTGCTGGGTGCTCAGTGCTCAGGGTGCTGGGTGCTCAGTACTAAGGGTGCTGGGTGCTCAGTACTCAGCGTGCTCGGTGCTCAGTACTCAGGGTGCTGGGTGCTCAGTACTCATGGTGCTGGGTGCTCATTCTCAGGGTGCTGGGTGCTCAGTGCTCGGGGTTGCTGGGTGCTTAGTACTCAGGGTGCTGGGGGCTCAGTACTCAGGGTGCTGGGTGCTCAGTACTCAGGGGTGCTCGGTTCTCAGTACTCAGGGTGCTGGGTGCTCATTGTCCGGGGTGCTGGGAGCTCAGTACTCAGGGTGCTGGGGGCTCAGTACTCAGGGTGCTGGGTGCTCAGTACTCAGGGTGCTCGGTTCTCAGTACTCAGGGTGCTGGGTGCTCATTGTCGGGGTGCTGGGTGCTCAGTACTCAGGGTGCTGGGGGCTCAGTACTCAGGTGCTGGGTGCTCAGTACTCAGGGTGATCTTTTCTCAGTACTCAGGTTGCAAGGTGCTCAGTGCTCGGGGTGCTGGGTGCTCAGTACTCGGGGGTGCTCAGTGCTCAGTACTCAGGGTGCTGGGTGCTCAGTACTCAGGGTGCTGGGTGCTCAGTGCTCGGGGTGCTCGGTGCTCAGTACTCGGGTGCAGGGTGCTCAGTACTCGGGGTGCTGGGTGCTCAGTACTCAGGGTGCTGGGTGCTCAGTACTCAGGGTGCTGGGTGCTCAGTGCTCGGGGTGCTCGGTGCTCAGTACTCGGGGTGCAGGGTGCTCAGTATTCGGGGTGCTGGGTGCTCATTGCTCAGGGAGCTGGGTGCTCAGTGCTCGGGGTGCTGGGTGCTCAGTGCTGAGGGTGGTGCTGGGTGCTCAGTACTCAGGGTGCTGGGTGCTCAGTGCTCAGGGTGCTGGGTGCTCAGTACTAAGGGTGCTGGGTGCTCAGTACTCAGGGTGCTCGGTGCTCAGTACTCAGGGTGCTGGGTGCTCAGAGCTCAGGGTGCTGGGTACTCAGTTCTCAGGGTGCTGGGTGCTCAGTACTCTGGGTGTTGGGTGATCAGTACTTAGGGTGCTGGGTGCTCCGTGCTCAGGGTGCTGGGTGCTCATTGCTCAGGGTTCTGGGTGCTCAGTGCTCAGGGTGCTGGGTGCTCAGTACTCAGGGTGCTGGGTGCTTAGTGCTCGAGGTGCTCGGTGCTCAGTACTCAAGGTGCTGGGTGCTCAGTGCTCAGGGTGCTGGGTGCTCAGTACTCGGGGTGCTCCGTGCTCATGGTGCTGGGTGCTCAGTGCTCAGGGTGCTGGGTGCTCAGTGCTCGGGGTGCTGGGTGCTCAGTACTCAGTGTGCTCAGTGCTCGGGGAGCTCGGTGCTCAGTACTCAGGGTGCTGGGTGCTCAGTTCTCAGTGCTTGGGGTCCTGGTTGCTCCGTGCTCGGGGTGCTGGGTGCTCAGTGCTCTGGGTGCTTAGTGCTCAGTACTCAGGGTGCTGGGTGCTCAGTACTCATGGTGCTGGGTGCTCATTCTCAGGGTGCTGGGTGCTCAGTGCTCGGGTTGCTGGGTGCTCAGTACTCAGGGTGCTGGGGGCTCAGTACTCAGGGTGCTGGGTGCTCAGTACTCAGGGTGCTCGGTTCTCAGTACTCAGGGTGCTGGGTGCTCATTCTCGGGGTGCTGGGGTGCTCAGTGCTCGGGGGTGCTGGGTGCTCAGTACTCAGGGTGCTGGGGGCTCAGTACTCAGGGTGCTGGGTGCTCAGTACTCAGGGTGCTCGGTTCTCAGTACTCAGGGTGCTGGGTGCTCATTCTCGGGGTGCTGGGGTGCTCAGTGCTCGGGGTGCTGGGTGCTCAGTACTCAGGGTGCTGGGTGCTCATTCTCAGGGTGCTGGGTGCTCAGTGCTCGGGTTGCTGGGTGCTCAGTACTCAGGGGTGCTGGGTGCTCAGTGTTCAGGGAGCTGGGTGCTCAGTGCTCGGGGTGCTGGGGTGCTCAGTGCTGAGGGTGGTGCTGGGTGCTCAGTACTCAGGGTGCTGGGTGCTCAGTGCTCAGGGTGCTGGGTGCTCAGTACTAAGGGTGCTGGGTGCTCAGTACTCAGGGTGCTCGGTGCTCAGTACTCAGGGTGCTGGGTGCTCAGTACTCATGGTGCTGGGTGCTCATTCTCAGGGTGCTGGGTGCTCAGTGCTCGGGTTGCTGGGTGCTTAGTACTCAGGGGTGCTGGGGGCTCAGTACTCAGGGTGCTGGGTGCTCAGTACTAAGGGTGCTCGGTTCTCAGTACTCAGGGTGCTGGGTGCTCATTGTCGGGGTGCTGGGAGCTCAGTACTCAGGGTGCTGGGGGCTCAGTACTCAGGGTGCTGGGTGCTCAGTACTCAGGGTGCTCGGTTCTCAGTACTCAGGGTGCTGGGTGCTCATTGTCGGGGTGCTGGGTGCTCAGTACTCAGGGTGCTGGGGGCTCAGTACTCAGGGTGCTGGGTGCTCAGTACTCAGGGTGATCTTTTCTCAGTACTCAGGTTGCTG